>NW_026712813.1:0-80752 GCF_030625045.1 Achroia grisella | reverse complement strand
CATAATGCTGCAACGACTGAACCTTCCAACGCTGTTCTTTTTCAGCACAAGACCTGGTGTGGTGTATTGCTATTAGGAATTGAACCGCGATCATCAGAGTAAGGTGCTAATTACCACACCGCGATCCAACTATGTCTAGTCACAAACAAGTAAGGTTAATATTAAATAACAATTAGTAAAGTTTAGATTATTGATAAAAAAATCTTTTTGACATTTGAATTTAGTATAGAGTGTATTAACTAAGAAAGCAATATGGCATTGGTACACAAAAGATATGAAAAGGAGAACAGGAAGACAGTACAGAATATGAATAGATGATAACAAAGCAGGTAACGAATGGTACTTGGGCTGAACAATCAATTGTTAGCAAATGATCCGGAGACACTGAAGACAGTTGGCCCGTCCGACTAATATATGCTTGTTAGCAAACAGATAGATATATATATAAATGTTAAGAAATGTAAAATGTGATTAATTAATATCTGAATAAGGATTTATCAAAATCATTTCTTAGGGTATGCCTACGTCATGTCCATTTCATATGCATGCAAAACCTCAGCCCGATCAGTTTAAAATTGACAAAGTTTCGTACAAACTTTCATCTCCTATTTATCCTTGGGGGTGGAATTTATTAAAAAATCCTTTCTTAGGGCATGCCTCTACGTCATAGCAGCTATATGCATGCAAAGTCTCAGCCCGATCGGTTTAAAATTGACAAGTTTCGTACAAACTTTCATCTTCTATTTATCCCCTTTTGGGGTAGAATTAATCGTACCGTTTCTTAGCGAATGCCTGTGTCATAACATCTACCTGCAAGCCAAATTTCAGCCCGATCCGTTCAGTGGTTTGGGCTGTGCGTTGATAGATCACTATGTCAGTCACCTTTGAGTTATATATATATAGATTATTATTATAATAAATAAGAAAATCCAAAATTAAACAACGGTTTTTTAATAGATAACAAGGAATGGTACATCCGCCTATGCTAACGCTGGATGATCAGTGGAGAGATGAGTATGAAGTTAGATCAGTTACCCCATCACGACTAAATTACCAGCAATTTATCACGATTATTTCAGGGAGAACTTGCGTGCTGGCCACTTATAAGATAATAATTACGACAGACAGAACAATTAACCTGTCGTTAATTAATAATACTACATTAAAAGTATATTTCTGTATTAGATTCTGATTAGAGCTCCTTTCAATCCATATCGACTACAATCTTACCGGTCACGACGACCAACAGACTGTTCACTATCTATGGCGTCATCAGACCACATTACTAACAATCCCGTAATACTAAACGAGGGTTAATTTTTTGATTAATTTTGTAATGGGGGAAAACTGTGATTGTTACAGCTTATGCTGTAAATACTATAAATGACGTAGTGATGTAACTTGAAACAGTCATGTTCGCTATAAAGTTCAAACCTGTAGCGGCGTGGTGGGCTGTGTCAATGTGCTCCCTCTAATATGGTTGAGTGCAATGATGGATGGCTCATACGTTATCCTCGTGAACAGGTGCTGATTGTGTAGACTGGTTTGTTCGGGTTACAAACACTGATTAGACTATTTGCTTTAGCCTATGCTAACAACAAATGTAAACTAATTCTATTGCAAATTTGAATTTAACAATGAATCTGTATTATTGTAAACATGTACAAGATTTATTTGAAAAGAATACGAGGTGAGTTTCTTGTCAGTTCTTTTCATCTCGAAATAATTCCAGAACCGACGGTAGATTTGATATATCATAAGAATCTATAATAGACCTACATGAATAAAGATATCTTAAATTTTAATTTTAATTCGAAAAAGTTGATAAGCAATATCATGATATCAAAAGGATCGGCCGTCCTTGTGGTCACTTATGGCATACACAGAAGAATAGTGCTGTGTCAAGTTGTCATAGCATATGCTGAGTAGATTTTCAATTAAAAACTTACAAGTATTACTCATACATTGCGTAGTTTTATAAATTTCAGTTGTTGTTGACAATAAATACATTTTTGTTCTTCTAAAAGAAATAAAATGTTACTACAACGTGGGCGTAATTTATGATACACAGAAGAATAGTGCTGTGTCAAGTTGTCATAGCATATGCCGAGCAGATTTTCAATTAAAAACTTACAAGTATTACTCATACTTTGTGTAGTTTTATATAACTCAGTTGTTACAATAAATACATTTTTGTTCTTCTAAAAGAAATAAATGGTTACCACAACGTGCGTAATTTCTTATGATACACAGAAGAATAGTGCTGTGTCAAGTTGTCACAGCATATGCTGAGTAGATTTTCAATTAAAAAACTTACAAGTATTACTCATACATTGCGTAGTTTTATAAATTTCAGTTGTTGTTGACAATAAATACATTTTTATTCTTCTAAAAGAAATAAACGTGGGCGTAATGTATGACTATATCAAAGTTTGAAACAACATTGACAGAATATTCGTGGTAACGCTTTATTTTCTGTATAAACAAAGTTCGGTGTCACCCAACTTTGGCACAGGTTGGGGAATAACAAAAACGAATAAATTTACCACTCAATACATATATCAATATAAACAGAAAAGGAAACTGCAGCCGCAAAACTCTTAACCCGCCGGACATAAATCCACGGTTACAAGCAAGTTTCTCATAACATGGGACAATACATTAAGCCTAAAACAGAACCTTCCGGCCGGGCTCACTCGTGCATTCCAGATTTATGGCTTCTCCGCGTTATTGTACATACTATTACTTCGTTTTGCCAACTTTCGGTTAGTTTCCCCCGTTTCCTTTAGCGTATGACGCTTTCATTTTCTGTTGGCTTAAATTGTAATATTAAATTCACGATATGCCCTTTTTTATGAATTCATATGTTTACACTCGTATACTCATTTGCTTGATATATGTAACTGAAATACTAATAAATGATTTGGTATTTGAAAAACATTGTTAGCAGTATAAAAATTCTAAAGTACTAAGAATTATTTTTTTTATAGCACAGGTTGGTAAGTGATTACCGCCACCCATGAGCACCCGCAACACCAGGGAAACTGCAAGTGTGTTGTGGTATTTTAAAAATGGAATAAGCTCTTTTCTTGAAGGTTTCAATATCGTATCGGTTCGGAAATACCATTGTTGGAAGGTGATTCTAAAGTACTAAAAATTAAATAGTGGTATTGTTAAAAAATATGTGGAAGTTTTAAACATGTATCTCAACCTAGTGAATATAATATTATAAACTAAAAGAAATTAGAGGAAAAAGAAACCAATATTTATAAACAGATATATTTGGACAAAGTTAAAAAAATATTCTCTAATCTTCTTATAGAAAATGTCTACAGAACTATTATAAATAACAAAACTCTTTAAGTATTAAGTTTAAAGAGTTAATAGTTCCAACACTTTCATTAAATATTATCCGGGCCAACTCTAATGGCATACTGAACGTGTTATCAGACCGTTGGGACTCTCCGTTGCTTCTATATATCTTCATATAGAGAAACAAACAGACATCACAAGAACTGATAAGTTCCGGGGTATACATACATATACGGGGTATATTGTAATATATAATTGTAGAAATGTTTGACGGCCTCGGTGGTCTAGCGGTCTAGCACACCGCTTTACGACCGATGGTCGCGGGTTCGGTTCTTCGCACGGCACAAACATTTGTATACATGAGTATGATTGTGCGTTTTCTATGTCTAATATGTATGTATTTACAAAAAAAATCTATTTATAAGTATCAGTTATAATTTCTTATTTAATTATCTTTTTAAAAATTTATGTCTATGTATTTATTTATTCTTTTGCACACAAAAATCTATACATGGCGGACTTAATGCCTGATGGCATTCTCTACCAGACAACCGTATTTGTATCAGTTATCTAGTACCCCTAATACAAGCTTTAGCTAGCTTAACTTGGGTCTAGATGGCGCTGTGTGAATTGTCCTGAGATGATTATTATTATTATTACTATAGTAAGAGTTAGTTGTAATTTTTTTAGTGTTGCGCCTACTAACGTTGGATTTTAAAAAGAAGAAGCAAGGATGTTATGGATATGAAATTTCGGATACGGATAGGTTTCGATATAGGAATGATTATTATACCGTATATAATTAGTTCTAACATCTTTCAGCATTTTATACAACAGTATATTTTACCAACCTTCTCTGTTGTCAGCTAGGTGTAGATTTGGCATCAGCCCAAATCCGAACCCATTACCATCACCGACGTTAGATGTCATAATTATCCATCCTTACAAAACAATGGCTCCAAATTGAATTACATAAAGTGAAGTTATGTGCTTAGTGGTCTAGCTGTTTGGCGCACTGTTTTGCTTTCGATGGTCGCTCGGATATCGTCGGTTAAATAGAAAAATGGTAGTATTGCAAATGTAAATTTTTTTCAAGACATTTTAATGTGTTTTTTTTAATAAATTAAATTATTTTTTCCTTTTAGTTTTAAATTTACACTGATGTATTATATATTATTTTAAAAGTATTTAGATAATGATTAAGACGGCGTGGTTAATTTAATTGACTTATATAAAAGTAGGCAATTCTAGCTTATAATTTTGAAAAATAACCAATAAAATGACAATGAAAATAATCAACGATATTTTCATTATTAACGGAGTCTTAATACGAATAATTTTATGGCAAACAAAGGACATTAAGACAGCCAGACTCAAGTCAGTCAGCTCGTGACCACGGCTAGTGCAAATTAGTCGAAACATCGAGAGACCTTTATTTGCTATAAAATTATTCGTGTTAAAACCCGGTTAATATAAATTAAAAAAAAAGCTACTCGCCCCAGCTTTGCCCGGTTGTATATTTATTTATTTATTTATTAGCATACAAAACAGATTACAGTCAATATAATAATATAATAGGAGCGTGTAGTTCGGTACAGAACTGGATTGTAATCCAACACTATGTATGCCTAAGAGCTAAATTATATAGACGCATTCAATATACGCTAGATAATTAGATAAGGTTATATAATAAAAAGTAAACTAAATAGAAAATGATATATAACTACGTAATGCAATAAATTATCATGTTAACAGAATTTTTATATATATTATACATATAAACATTCCTCTTAAATCACTCCATCTATTAAAAAAAACCACTTCATAATCCGTTGCGTAGTTTTAAAGATTTAAGCAACATAGCAGACAGGCAGTTAGCGACTTTGTTTTATACTATGTAGTGATATGTTATTTTCATGTATAACTTATATAATAATAATAATAATATAATATATTTATTGGCCAATAAAACACTTTTACATTCAATACACATTACGGCGAACCACTCACTAGACATGCAAGTCTGTATCGTGTGGTTCAGAGGATATCATTACACATAATTGATATGTTAGGTGCTATATCACTGTAAAGTTTCATTAAAATCCGTTAAGTAGTTTTTGCGTGAAAGATATACTCGGAAACTTTCGCGTTTATAATATTAATAAGATTTTGCTGTTCTTTTACGCAGAATTTTTACGCAGAAGCCGAGGTATGTAGCTAGTAGGCTATAAATTAAACGCAGATGAAACTGCGAGCATAGCTAGTCATTCATAATAGCTACATATTGAGTGAAGATTTAACCTCTCTTAAATCTTCACCCAATATGTAGCTATTTTGTAAGGATGGATAATTATGGCATCTAACGTCGGTGATGGTAATGGGTTCGGATTTGGGCTAATGCCAAATCTACACCTAGCTGACAACAGAGAAGGTTTGTAAGATATACTGTTGTATAAAATGCTCAAAGAACTAATTATTTATTATGTTTTTTTTATAAATAATTTAAAAAAAATATATTTAGATATTTATTTATGAACTGCATATATTTACATACATACATATATTTTTAAAAATCTATACATGGCGGACTTAATGCTTGATGGCATTTTCTACCAGTCAACCGTATTTGTATCAGTTATCTCGTACCCATAACACAAGCTTCAGCTAGCTTAACTTGAGTCTAGAGAAAGAAAGAAAAACATTTATATATATATATACATATGTACACACACTCATAGATATATATAATTTTTACGCAGAAGCCGAGGTATGTAGCTAGTAGGCTATAAATAACGCAGACGAAACTGCGAGCATAACTAGTCATTCATAATAGCTACATATTGAGTGAAGATTTAACCTCTCTTAAATCTTCACTCAATATGTAGCTATTATGAAAATAATAGCTACATATTGAGTGAAGATAAGTATGTGAATATAAATTTCGTTCTGTTAAAACGAAATCAAATATTATAGTTATTGTAACAATATCGTCATCGAAAACAAAATACACTTTATTGGCCACATTGAAAATGATATGTAGGTACTAAATAATCAACGGGAATCCACATGAATTAGTAATTTCGAATACACTGAATAATACGCGTGATTGCAAATCCAAATGCATTTGAACATAACCCGTTTATAAATTTAATAGAATTAATTAGGTTTGTTACTGTAATAATTTAAATTTTTGAATTTCATATTGTAATCTGTCGATTCAGTTTATTTAAAACTATAAACATAAACACATCAGTTGTGTTAATTTGATTTTTGGTAAGGAAGAGCAAAATGAAATTTGACCTCTTTTCATGATGCGTTTATTGCAACAACTTAAACATTTTTAAATTACATGATGTGTCATAGTGATTAGTCCCTATTTGACCTCTTTACATGAAGCGTTTATTGCTCTCTATGGAGTATCCACCCTCTCTCTATTGGTGTCTCATATGTGTTGCGTGATGACCGGAGCTTCTTATTGGTCGACTTGCTATGCCGTCATCGACGTGACGGCCGACGTCTACCAGTGGTGGCTGAGGATGGCGGTTGTGGTACTGACCATTATAGTGCTCACAGCAGATTTGCTATTACTGATTTAACAGTTGTAAATTGTTGCATGTTTGTTGATAGGGTAAGTGTTGATGCATTTAGCTGCAAATTAATGTACTTACACACTAAGGAATAAAGATGAATATCTTATATATAAAATTCTCGTGTCACAGTTTTCGTTCCCATACTCCTCCGAAACGGCTCGACCGATTCTCATGAAATTTTGTGAGCGTATTGAGTAGATCTGAGAATCGGCCAACATCTATTTTTCATCCCCCTAAATGTTAGGGGTAGTCCACCCCTAAATTATTTTTATTTTTTATTTTAAGGCAAAACAACGTTTGCGGAGACAGCTAGTATTCTATATACCTATATAACAATTCTGTAACGTAGATAAAACTAAAAAAATAGATAGATAAATACTTTAATTAAAAAAACAATTGATAGTAACGAGTAAAAGTTGTTTAACAATTATTTATAGTCAAGTCAAGTTTCTATCAAAACAAAACCGGGAGGTGGAATTAGTTTCATAGTTTAAAAGACACGGGAGTTAAAACCAGGCGTACTAGGAGACTATTTTTCCTTTACGTATAACAAAGAGGTCCATTTATTCTTTGAAATGTCCTAGAAATAGCACTGGAAATTTCAGTTTCCCACAAAGACTAATAGCTGAAAGATCCAACATAGGAAATTTATCGTATGCGCTGACACCACTAAAAGTTTTCCCCGAATAAAACGACGACATTCAAAGAAAATACTTAAGAAACATGACAGGCTTACCCACGTAAGATGCAAAATAAAAGTATGGAGTTACAGTATATCGTACACATTTTTATGCATTACGAAAGTTAAATAAAAAATGGAAAAACGTAGCGGATGTACATCCCATTCAGAGAACGTATCGTTGTAATTGGGTTTGTTTCGAATTGGACTCAGGAAGATGGTATCATTTGGATTATTCGAAATTTCACGGCATACAACTCGTGTTTCCCTTAGAATAATATTACTGCCAATATATTTAATGAAGAATGAATTATTAAGAAGAATACTATATGAAAAGAATTCATAAAATATTCTTCTTCAAAACATAAAAGATTTTTTATTAAATTATTGTCTTTATTATTATTTTATAACACAGGTGACACACGAGCATGCGGCTCACCTGATAGTAAGTCATTACCGCCGCCCATGAGCACCCGCAACACCATGGGAATTGCAAGTACTTTGTCGGCCTTTTAAAAAGGAATAAGCACTTTTCTTGAAGGTGAAACCTTATCGTATCGGTTCGGAAATAACAATTGCTAGAAGGAGATTCCACAATGTGGTTGTGCGTGGCAAAAAGTTTCTAGAAAACCGCACTGTGAATGACCGCCATTCATCCAAATGATCAGGATGGTATTTTAGTTTCTGCCGGGTTGTACGGTGGTGAAACTCAGCAGCTGATATTATCCGAACAATTCCTCAGAACACTCCCCGTGTTATATGCGGTAGAAAATGCAATATCTCGCCGCAAAGCCAATGGGTCGAGTCTGTCACATAGACGTTGATTACCAATGATTCTGGCTGCTCGGTTCTGAATGCGGTCAAATGGAATGGCTGGTATTGTGGTGCTTTATTTATTAATTTATAGTAATTTTTGGTTGTGTCAATTTTCTTTATAGTGAATCGAAAACATATATCTTTTTATTTATACAAATCCGAATATAGTTTTTATAGCTATAAAACAATTCTTTTATTTTTTATTTCAATATGTACTAAATACAAATTGATCTGTGCAACTTCACCTGCGTCACACTTACTTGACATTTATCATTATATTTCGCTCAATTTACATAATATGTTTTTAAATTATAGCTTATGTGTTATTCCGATGTATAAGCTATATTACTATAAAGTTTTATTTAAATCTGTTCAGTAGCTTTTACGTGAAAGAGTAACCATCCATCCATGATCAGATACTTTCCCGCTTATAATATTAATAATATAACATGTAAAATATTACTTAAGTTTATATATATTTGTTTGATACTTTTATACGACGATATATAAATATAATAAAATTAATTTGAAAAAAATACAAGCTGAGTTTCCTGTCAGTTCTTCTCATCTCGAAATCATTCCGAACTGACGGTAGATTTGACATATCATTAGAGTCTGTAATAGATCTACATGAATAAAGATATTTTGAATTTGAATTTGAATTTATATTCATAAGAAGCGTGTAAATAAGAGAAACTGACAATTTTTTTATTAATGTAATAATTATTTATTTTATTTATATAAATTTAATGCATATAGTATAAAATGTAACAGTGCATTAGTTGGAGTCGAATCTCGATTGGAATGCTGTACCCTTTAATTTCACTATTACCACAGAGATATAAAAACCGTAACGTAATTGAAGTTTCTAAGTATCTCATTGTAATAATCATTAGGCAAGTTAAAAGCGTATATGTCTTTAAGTATCGCTTAATACTGCTTACGGATTTGCTTGCTACGATTAAATTAGCTTTACTGTACTTTATTTATTTACTTTAGCTATTTGCCCCAGCTTCGCACCGGTGTACATGTATTATAAGCTATGCGGTTTTTTTAATAGATAGAGTAATTCAAGAGGAAGATTACAAACCTTCCGCTTTCCGCTTCCTACCGCTTATAAACCTTCCTCTTGAATCACGTAACGTGTAAGGTGTTATTACATTCTTTCTTGGGCGTACCTAGGAATCTTGGACTCTAGACTAACAGCAAATTCACAGTCTCTCCTCGTAACAATATATAGGGTATATATTGTTACTGTCTGAGTATATAAATCCCATACTGCAACCAAGCCAAATATTATATATATTACATAGTTAATAATTTTAATACATAAAGAGCATCACTGATTAATTGACTGATGCTTCGGTACCCTCTAATTTTACTACCATATCTAATCTTTCACTGGAACACCGAAAGCAAGATATTTGGCGACTGAAATAGATGAGACAAAAATGGCCACGTGAACAAAAGATAAAAACAATATTTCTTTTTATAAAATTTTAGGGGTATCCAGGACTTTAGACTGCCAGGAGACTCGTAGTCTTTCTTCATATGAGTAGATAAATGTATTAATCCCATACTAGCTTGTCCATTAGTATTGGATCTATTTTAAATATTGTTTTCGTTAAAACTACGCAACGGATTGTGAAGCGGTTTTCTAGATAGCACTCTATCTATTAAAAAGAAAACCGCTTCACAATCCGTTGCGTAGTTTTAATGATTTAAGCATACATAGGGACTTTGTTTTATACTATGTAATGATTACATATATTGGACTTACTTTTATTTCAGTTAAACTTCTTTTTAGTATTTATTTTCAAGAATTATCTTCGAATGGCATACATTTTCATGCTTGAAATGTATGTTGAGTTAAAGACCGTACATTGCTTTATTGTTAACTAGCTGTGTGCACGGTTTCATCCCCATGAAATTTATAGCCTATATGTTACTCTGATGTATAAGCTATATTACTGTAAAGTTTCACCAAATTTCGTTCAGTAGTTTTTGCGTGATAGAGTAACAAACATCCATCCATACTCACAAACTTTAGCGTTGATAAGTTAATAAGATTAGACCGACTGTGTGGCTTCATTTTCAGTGGAGATAGTCTGCTATGTATATAGTCATAACATCTATAAATGTAAGAGAATAGATCTATAGGTTTATAGAATTCTTATATTTAAGGACTCAGTTAAATGGATCAATGAAATGCCGCCCATCGTTACCTATATATTATAGTTATGTTGTTTTTCTTTTTATATTTGATGAACATAATAATTTATTTAATTGTTATATCTTTCTGTGCGAGGAACAATAAAGAGTTTTCATTCATTCATTAAATCCCATTACCTCTCCACGTAATTTTTTCCTCTTCTGTTGTCCTTCTTGCCATTTGCTTTGCTTCTTTCGCATGTTACAGGGCTGGTTTTTACATTATCTTATATGTATTTATTTTATTTTATATATAGTATAATGTGATTTATTTTCTAACATTTCAGTGTTGTTTCTGGCTCATCGGAAATTTATTTTTTATTCTAAATTTGTATTCAAAAGAATAGCAAAATTCACGGGAGTAAATTGAGTTTTAATATACTTGTTAAAACTTTTAAACAAGGTATTAGTTTAAAAATAAAAATGTATAATAAGCTAACCGTTCAGGTCAAACAATTACCCTCAAAAGAATATAAATTAAAAATTAGGCCTTTCTTTAAAAAAAAAATTTTTATATTGTTACAGAATACATAAACCATGTAATTTTAATTATGATTTTTAGACATATTGTTATATTGTAATAATGTATTGTAAATTTTTTTTATAGCACAAAGAACCTTACGGCTAACCTGATGGTAATTACTGCTGTCTATGAATACCAGAGGGATTGTAAGTGCGTTGCCGGCCTTTTAAAATTACACTATTTTCTTTAAGGTTTCAATAACCCTTACGATCGATCCCCCGTCCAATTCAAACGGGGACCGATGTTACAACGGCCTGAGCCGAGGTTCGAACCCCTAGGGGTGTCCTCAGACTAAAGTCGTATCCGTCAGGCGGGAGTTGGCCTTCAGCCGCTCCATAAGTCCTTCCGCATGTATGGAGTGCCATCTGCACTCGCCCTTTATCGTCCGGTGAAGCTGTAAAGGCCAGCTGCGGCCAACAGCATTAGAGTAGTCCGAAAAAAAAAAGGTTTCAATATCGTATTGGTTCAGAAGTACCATACATAAAGGCGACTCTACAATATGGTTGTGCGTGGCAAAACACGGTGTAGGACCGCCATTCGTCCAGATGATAATGATGGTTTTAGTTTCTGGCGAGTAGTTGCATTGGTGAAATTTTACTGTTGGTAGATATTCTGTTTAATGAGTGATCTACTGTTTTCCACTTGACATGTTTAATTGTACTGCCACAGAGTTTCACAAAGCGGTAACGAATTTTGCGGAATCATAGTATTCTTAGTATATTTCTAGATTATTAATATCATTGTATAGTTTCTGTTTTTCTTTTTATTTTATTTATTGATTTTGTTTTTTTTTACCTTTATTTTATTTTATCATTATGATTATTATTAATAACTAACTATTCCTGCGACTTCGTCCGCGTGGAATTTTACTTTATTTTTCTAAAATAAAAGTAGCCTAAAGAACTAAAAATTATTTTGTTCGTCTTAATTTATTCGTTCCATTAGGTACTGATAGGTTCAAACTAATACATTTATATCCTGCATCAACCCTTATTTTATCCCCATGGAGGTTGCATTTATCAAAATCCTATTTAAGCGAGCGTCTTCATCATAGTAGCTCCAATCTTTAATTTCAGTTCAATCGTCGAAAATCTAAGAAGATTTATAAAAACTTTCATTCCCTATTTTATCCCCTTAGGAATGGAATTTATCAAAATCCTTTCTTTATATTATAGTTATAACATCTACCTGTATGCCAAATTTCAGCCCGATCCGTCCAGTGGTCTGGGCTGTGCGTTGATAGATCACCATGTCAGTCAGTCACCTTTGAGTTATATATATTTAGATGTATATATTGCATACGTATATTCCTTGGTGATTGCATTGATACTGTACTGGAATAATCACATATAGCATGTAATTTTATAAATAAAAAATAAAAAAAATCCGTATAATTTCTCAGAACCTACCAATTACTAACCAATCTATAATCTGGTATTGCCACGCGGATACGTAGTGGATTAAATATAGTTTGTTTAAAGAGATTTATCTCTTTAAACATATCTACTATAACTATAGCAAAAGCTTCATTGAGTTTTGTTCCAGTAGTCTTTTATTTAATGGCTAATAATGAAATGATGCATCGCCTGCGCTAACGGTGTACACTGGTAAGGGAGAAGTGATGTATGAGAGTGGAAGTTATTTATTTTTTTATAATTGCAAATGTTAATGTAGTTTTGCGAGTAGACATTACAATATCAGCTTTTCATTAATTCGCTCATGTCGGTGGAGCTTTTGCTACATTCTAAGATCTTCCATCATGCTTTACGTATAAATAATGATTATAATTTTAAATTTAACGCGTTAGTTTAAAACATTAAAATAATAAATAAATAAATAATCTCAGGACAATTCACACAGCGCCATCTAGACCCAAGTTAAGATAGCTAAAGCTTGTGTTATGGGTACTGGATAAATGATACATATACATAGGTGGTCTAGCGGTCTAGCATACCGCTTTACGACCGATGGTCGCGGGTTCGATTCCTCGCACGGCACAAACATTTGTATTCATGACTATGATTGTTTGTATCGGTCTGGGTATTTTCTATGTATAATATGTATGTATTTACGAAAAAAAAAAATTATCTATGTATTTGTATCTGTTGTCTAGGACCCATAACACAAGCTTTAGCTAGCTTAACTTGGGTCTAGAGGGCGCTGTGTGAATTGTCCTGAGATTATTATTATTATTATTATAGATTATTTTTTTGTAAATACATACATATTGTACATAGAAAATACACAGACCGATACAAACAATCATACTCATGAATACAAATGTTTGTGCCGTGCGAGGAATCGAACCCGCGACCATCGGAAGTAAGGCGGTGTACTAAACCGCTAGACCACCGAGGACGTCTATTACATTATGTATTTACTAAAAAGTAGTAATACTTAAGTATATCTATAAACCGTCTAGTAACAATAAAATCACTGCTTACCTTAGAATAGGTGGCACTGTGATAATTTTCTTTTTTTTTTTTTATTATTACTAGTTATATCTATATAAAACATCAGATGTTATTTGCTCATGAAATATTATCTGTGCCCGGATTGTACCCTGCGGCATTTAACATTGACCTTCATTCGATCCAGACGTTATTTTGTTTATCCAGACAATTTGTCAATGTTTAAATAACTTAGAAGCATTATGTTATATTAAAGTTATATTTATACATTTATTTATTTGAAGGTCTCGACGGTCTAGCAGTTTAGAACACGATTTATAGTCGCGGGTTCGATTCCTCAGACATACATAGAAAACACCCAGACCGATACAAACAATCCTACTCATTGTTGTGAACTATTTTTTATATCTTTTTTATTATCTATTTTTTTATAACACTATATTGTTTTTATATGTGACATAAGTTATTATAATATTCTGCTATTCCTTTGCTCGTCTCTTGTTCTCCTTCCTTCATAATCATAAAACAAATGTTAGTACCCTGCGAGGAATCGAACCCGCGATCATCAGCAGTAAAGCGGTGGGCCACACCACTAGACAATTGAGTCCGTCAAAGTCAAAGTGAAGGCTGTAATGAAGTCAAGTTGTAAAGAGGTTATCTCAATCATGAAATCCATAATAATGAGCCAGAACATTATCAACAGCGTCATCTAGTCCCTAGACAAGTTAAGCTTGTGTTATGGGCACTACACAACTTACATAAAAACTAAAATACATATCGCATATTTAGTACAATACTGATGTAATTCAGAAATTTATAATTTTTGAAATAAGACTTTAATGTCACTGCTATAAAGTGTACTTTCCAATATTTGTAATTTTTAAGTTAAGCCAGTATTATAATAAGTGTGCAATATTTTTTTGTAAATACATACATAATATACATTGAAAATATCCAGACCAATGCAAATATTTACGAACATAAATGTTTTTACTAATATTAGTATAGTGAGTGACAAAAAACGGCTTGAAAGATTTCTGAACTCAGTCAGAGTTCAGAAATCTGTCAATCCATTTTTTGTATCCGTCTCCTTTCTTAATACAGAATAATTATTAAAAAAAAAAAATAAAATAACTGTATAGTTCATGATTTGTTAATCATTAGTTGGTACGCAGTATCGGGTCAGCTAGTTTGAAGATGAATCCGAAGATAAATCCGAAGATAGTAAAAAAGATAATCTCATAGCAATAACTTCATGTTAGCAATATAAAGGAAGTACATAAGGTTTATAAAGGTAAGGCAAGGCAGTAAGCTCTACAGAATACATCAAATAACGATTTCATTACTTGCACATTCATTTGAAGATTTTGAAATGTAATGAAAATGTTCTAACATATGTTATACCAAAGATATATATGGGAATTATACTACAATTGCCTTCGACTTCGTGAACATGTACATTTGTAGACCGTCCAATCAATATAGATTATGATAAAGTAGTTACCCCGGCTTCATACGGGTGTACATGTATACATATAAACCTTCCTCTTGGATTAGTCAATTTATTGTTAAAAACTACATTAAACTACCGTTGCGTAGTTTAAAACATCTTAACATAATCAAAAGGACAACGGAAGCGACTTTATTTTATACTATGCAAAGATGACGGCGATAAATCGACATTTGAGTGGATTAGGCTATTGCAAGATGCTCTAGACTATAGTACTGTGACCTACTGAGATCTATTATACTTGCCTTTCGCTTTCGCGAAGCCTTTCAGGAACAAGAGTTGAAGGATCTATTGGTAAAAACTTTCCAATGGAGATATTTTACTTATGCGTGCATAAGTAAAATATCTCCATTGGAAAGTTTTGCATCATCTGCTTCTTCCTTATCCCATTTACTTGTGGTCGGCGTAATAATAATATGTTTTTCTCTTCCATTCATTTCTGTTCGCAGTCATCTCGTTATTTACTCCCTTTCTCACCATATTATCTTTCACACAGTTCATCCATCTCTGTTTCGGTCTTCCTCTGCCCTTTTAACCATCCATATTCACATGTAACATCACAGGATATGATCTTCATTCCTACACGTTTCATGCCCATACCACGATAGACGATTCTTTAACCTCTCCGAAACCGACGCCACTTCATACTTCCTCTAATGTATTCCACTCGTGAGTGGGCGATGCATAGAAGTAAATAAACATGTTAACTATAAATATGCTTATAATTAATAAAATATTTTGTGAAAATTTCATTCTAATATTTATTTATTTAACTTTAATGCACACAATATAATATATAGTATAGTACATTTGGCGGACTTAACACCATGCGGCATTTTCTACCAGGCAACCATAGGTGGTGCAGAGAATAATTGTTGGCGGTGCAAAATTATAAACATAAACAAAATGCAACAAAATATAAACAGAACAAAAATATATATACAGTATATATATATATATATATACTTAAGAGATAATACCGTTTCATGAATGGTTAACACACAAATAGACAAACAGAGTTAGACTGATCACGGACGGTTCCATTATAACCTAAATATTATAGCAGGTGCGTTACGTAGACTAATTTCGATTGATGAACGCGCCGACAAATCTGCTATTAAGCCTCAACCCACCGAAATAACTTCCCCTGAAAAGCATCCAAATGTTCACAGTTCGTTTAACCACACAAATGACTCGCGAATCGTACGACAAACTCAAATCGCACAAAGTATTCGTGATAAACATTTGCATATATATTGCCGTTTTCACCCCCTCTTGAGGAGTTGATGAATTTTAAAATTTTCAATTTTCCCCTTTCGTGAATGACTTCAAAATGGTAGAGATTCTTAATAATAACTCTTGTTGAGTGTGATTTGATTAAATTTGTCATAGAAG
Source organism: Achroia grisella (assembly GCF_030625045.1). NCBI lineage: Eukaryota > Metazoa > Arthropoda > Insecta > Lepidoptera > Pyralidae > Achroia > Achroia grisella. The sequence goes on along the minus strand of NW_026712813.1, from coordinate 64,305 downwards.
CAGTAATATGCATTCTGGTGTTCTCATACATAGGTTGTACATTTGGCTAATGTGGCTTGAATTTGAAACAAAAACAAAAAAACAACTGATTTTTGGTTACGAAAAAGAGTATCTATTTGTAATTTCAAATTAACAGCGTTACATTAAGTATACATGAATGTACATATACTAATATTGTAAAATTAATTAAAGGACTGTCTGTTTGTTCCTGTTAATATCTGATATGGCTGAACCGATTTTAACGGGACTTTCACACGCAGATAGCTAATGCTTAATGCTATATGCAGTATTATGGACATGAAATGTACTATGACGAATATGTCACCTCTTATTTGCTGCGATGGTACGCGCACGTGAAAAGATGCTCCGACAATTTGTTGCTTTATGTTCTATTCCATCCCTGGTAAAAGAAGCAGAAGCAGACCAAGGAAGGGTGGATGGATGTAATTGTTAGAGACATGATGGAGTGTAAGGTCTCTGAAGACGATGTCCTGAACAGGGTAAAGTGGCAGAGAAAAGCTAGGAGAGCTAACCCCACCACCATGTGGGATACAAAGCTAGAAAGAGAGAGAGAGAGAGAGGTGTAGCGGTGTGTAAATAGCATTATACACAGGGTATTAACCTACAGGATGGGGGGAAGGTGAGTGAAGTACCATGTCAGGTTGACCTCCACGCGGTTCCCCCTGGAAACCATCGTGATGAATTCCAGGTGAATTTGTTACGATGGGCTAACTGACCTGACCTCATGTTCATCCTATCATCCGCCACTGGTGCCCGCCAGCGTAAACCGTTATCGCAGGTGGGTGTACCATTCCATAATCACCCATAAAAAAAAAACCTACAGGACGTCCTTCTACAAACTTGTATAGTTCTGAAAGCGTGGTAACAAATACCCATAAAATAACTGTACCCACTGACGTCAATCCAATCAAGAGCAGTGTTATAGAACAATGTACATAGTTACCTTCTTTTTCTTCCTGGACCCGGACCCTGGACCTTCCAGGAAGAAAAAGAAGGATGGCAGGGAAACAGTGAAAGTCTCTTGCGAAATATGACGAACTCCTCGCGAAATAGTTCGTATTAACAGTGAACACAGACGGATCAGAAAGATCATCTTCATCTAAAAGTAAACGAAATGATGATGATGTTTGATGATGAATGATGATGTTTTCCAGAACTGTTCTATGACGCGTGTACTTCCTCCCTGTCTAAAACTTCTGAGATGGTAAACTTCTGAGTTGTCTTATGAATTTAGTGAAAGTATACAGTATCCCAATAGCATAGAAACTAAAATGTATCTGATAAATTTTGGAGTGAGATTAAATAACTGAAAATACCATATTTTTACATGTTCGTGCTAACTGACATATCATCACTACATTACTATTTTTTATCTATACATCTATACATATAAATAAAATTGGAGTGTCTGTTTGTAATAATGAAATTTTTTACTACATGCATATGATTATATATATACGGTACATATAACATAAATATTTTTTTTATAATTTTTGTCTGTCTGTCTGTCGCGATGTTGGTCTGTTTGTTCCGGCTAATCTCTGAAATGGCTGGACCGATTTTGACGTGACTTTTTTTGGCAGATAGCTGATGTAATAAGGAGTAACGTAGGCTACTTTTATTTTAGAAATATAAAGTTAAAAACCACGCGGACGAAGTCGCGGGAACAGCTAGTCTTCAATATATAGGTTTAACTATGATTTGATAGCAATTAGAACCGGAGGGAAATGACGATATTTTTTTACGTGTTCGCGAGGGTGCTACTTCTCAAACCCACCCTCGGAACCGTAGTTGACTTTCACTAAACTTCGTAGTACAACTATCTTAACCATCTTAGAAGTTTTGGACCGGAAGGACATTCGTGGCTTTGTTCTATGGACGACCTCGGTGGTCTAGCGGTTTAGCACACCGCTTTACGTCCGATGGTCGCGGGTTCGATTCCTCGCACGGCACAAACATTTGTATTCATGAGTATGATTGTTTGTATCGGTCTGGGCGTTTTCTATGTATAATAAGTATGTATTTACGAAAAAAAAAATATCTATGTACTTGTATCAGTTATCTAGTACCCATAACACAAGCTTTAGCTAGCTTAACTTGGGTCTAGATGGCGCTGTGTGAATTGTCCTGAGATTATTATTATTATTATTCTTGGCTGGCGGACCATATTGTATGTAGGTGTTTTAAAAATGTATTTTATAGTATTTAATTGTTTATTTTATTTGGTTTCACATTTAAAATAAGTTACAGAAATATCATTACAAAACTAAGACATTCACGGCTGGTTTACGAACCGTTGAACACATCTGCATGCAGGCAGATGCAAAACGCAGTACAATAACCGTACTTGTAAGCCAATTCGACTAGATTCCAGAGATTTTCCTATATTTTTTTTCGTTTTTTATATTTCTAAACATTGTGTAATTATAAACCGATCGGGCTGAGACTTTGCATACATAAAGCTACTATAACGTAGGCATCTCGTAAGGTAGGCATCTCCTAAGAAAGGAGTTTGATAAATTCCACCCCTAAGGGGATTTAGTGCATACCTATTATTTTTTTCTAGTAATTTTATATCTCTAAACATTGTATAATTATAATTTATTTAGTGTAGTAAGCATCATAATTTGTTTTACTTATATATCACATTTCGGTTGGAGGCCTGGTGATTTGTATTACAGGTTATACTTATCTCAGACACCAGCTTCTCACTGCAAATCGATTCAAATAATAAATTTAAGTATTTTATTATAAAGAATACTACATGTATTGTTGCCATCATGTTTGTGAGAAGAAATAAATAAATCATATTATTATTATTATTTTTTTTTTTTTCTCAGCTTTTGCTAGTTTTCTCCACACTTACGGGCCGAAACCAAGTAAGTGTGTATGTGTATGTGTGTGTGCGCGTGTATGTTACGTTACGTGTATGTATTATTATTATTATTTACTAGTCCTATAAATACACCCTAGATTTTCATTTATTTGATGATTCGTAAAATATGATCCTCCAACGATGCATATTATCTTTTGATTGCGATCAAACCTACTGAAAAATTATAAGAATTATACATTCTGCAATGTTTTATCTAAATCAAATATTTAAACTTAAAATTAATGGACGAAATAAGCTTCCGACTCGCGGACTAATAGTAGAATAATTCTGTAATTTCTTTTTAAGATTCATGTTACATACACTCATGTATAGATACATGAACTAAAAAATTTGGAATATTTTTGCAAGTTCTTATCTTCTTCATCCTTATGTACCGTCTCCTACCGGAGGTTGGCGATCATCCTGGCGATCTTAATTTTGTCCACCGCTGTTCTGAACAATGATCTGGTGCTAACCTTAGATTCTTTAGCCATGAAGTGCCTGCCTGGTCTTCGGCGGCCCTGGATTTTTCCTTGGATAATTAATTGTAAAAGACCATATAGTATAAGTTCTTATAGATGATAGTAAACCTCAAACATTAATTGAAAACAACATATATATTAGTTTTTGTAAATACAAAAATACCTTATTCTTTCTCTCTCCGCTACACTATTTAAATAGGTAGCGGAGATATAGGTAATATAACGACTAGCTTTTGCCCGCGGCTTCGCTCGCGTTATTTTATCCCCTTAGGGGTGGAATTTATCAAAATCCTTTCTTAGAAGCTGCCTACGTCATAGTAGCTTTATGCATGCAAAGTCTGTCAATGACAAAGTTTCATATAAACTTTCGCCCCTATTTTATCCCTTTGGGGGTAGAATTAATCAAAATCCTTTCTTAGCGGATGCCTGCGCAATAAGATCTAGCTGCAGGCCAAATTTCAGCCCGATCCGTCCAGTGGTTCTGGCTGAGCGTTGATATATCACTACGTCAGTCACCTTTGAGTTATATATAATATATTTAGATTATAGCGAACGTACATATCTACGAAATAAAATATATAAATATATATAATAACGTCATTGAATAGAAATCTTAAAATTTTTATATGAAATTTCAAGTAACTCCAAAGAACTCAGATTTGGTCGTATTATTACCGTAATGCAATTCCCCAACTTACTTCTCAACCAATCAAACAAACAGAAACAATTAAACACTGCCGCCGTTAACCCCTTCCACTAAATAAAACGGAATTCGAGTTAGATGTTAACCGTACAGTATTTCAGTATTACACGTCTCGTTACACTAATGGTCTAAAGAGCCCAAACTTTGGCTCGACTAATGTTTTTCTCTGAGTGGACATTTATGTTGATAGTTAGAAATGGAGGTAATTGGGAAAGTGTTGGTATGCTCTGTGGTTCATGTTGGTATATTACTTGATGTATTTATGAAAATAGACAACATAAATTGAGTCTTAGTAGAGTGTGAATAGAAATGAAAATAGCATAGCAGCATTAGAGTTGCTCGTTAGTTTGTTTCAGTACTAGCCCGGGCTTCGCTCGCGTTAAGAAGTATTATTATTAGGTATAGTTTTTGCGGCTTTACAGTACTTTTATTATTAGGTATAGTTTTTGCGGCTTTACAGTACTTTCATACAAACTTTCATTACCTATTTTATCCCCTTAGGGGTGGAATTTATCAAAATCCTTTCTTAGGGGATGCCTACGTCATAGTAGCTTTATGTATGCAAAGTCTCAGCCCGGTCGGTTTAAAATCGACAAAGTTTCATACAAACTTTCATCATAGGAGATGAGAGATTTATCCCCTTGGGGGTAGAAATAATCAAAATTCATTCTTAGCGGATGCCTACGTCATAACATCTATCTGCATGCCAAATTTCAGCCTGATACGTCCAGTGGTTTGGGCTGTGCGTTGATAGATCACTATGTCAGTCACCTTTGAGTTATATATATATATAGATATCACTAAGAAAATTCCATAAGCTTCAACTAGTCTTTCTCTGCGCTCTGCTAAACTAATCTCAGTGCATTCTTACCCCTAAGAGGGGTTGATGGTTTATTGCGCGAACAACAAAGCGTAATACTCCGCTCACAGAATTACTTTGTGGAACGCAGAATCATTCGTTCTCCTCAACTTACGGTCTGGAAATTCCTTCTGCTTATATTACACCCGGATACGTGTAGTCTCTGGTATATATTATGAATATCATGAAATCACAAATATAAATATCTCATTGCGACCCTTAGAAAGTCAGATTGAACTTAATAATGAACCCTGGACAATTAACACAGCGCCATCTAGTCCCACGGTAAGCAGAGCTTGTTTTATGAGCACTAGACAACTGATATAAATACATAGATATTTTTTCGTATATATATACATAATACACATAGATAACATCCAGACTATAAACAATCATAATCATGAATACAAATATTTTCACCATGCGAGGAATCGAACCCATGATCATCGGAAGTAAAGCAGGCTAAACCGCTAAACCACCGAGACCAATAAGAGTGCAATAAGAGTTTCCGTCATCTCTTTTCAACGAAAAGATCAGTGAAGCTGCAGGGCGTAGTTAGTTTAATATTCCTGCTGACCGACGAATACAAACCGTGCGAATCGAACCCACGACCATCGGAAGTAAAGCAGGCTACACTGCTAAACCACCGAGGCCGTCGATACATGGAGTAATCTTCTCTTTTCAATTAAAAGATCAGTGAAGCTGCAGGGCGTAGTTTATGTAATATTCCTGCTGACCGACGAATACAAACCGTGCGAATCGAACCCACGACCATCGGAAGTAAAGCAGGCTACACCGCTAGACCACCGCGGCCGTCGATACATGAAGCAATTATCTCTTTTCAATTAAAAGATCAGTAAAGCCACAGGGCGCAGTTTGTGTAATATTTCTGCTGACCGACGAATACAAACCGTGCGAACCGAACCCACGACCATCGGAAGTAAAGCAGGCTACACCGCTAGATCACCGAGGCCGTCGATACATGAAGCAATTATCTCTTTTCAATTAAAAGATCAGCGAAGCTGGGAGCATACCTTGTATAATATTTCTGCTAGAATGCAAAATTGCAGAGTAGTTTTGTGAAAGCTTCTCTCACGGTTATTGTCATAACTAGGTATCGATCCTGTCTACTCGAATAGACACGTCCCCATCTGTTCACAGACGAGCCAAATTGCATTGAAGTAAATTATTAAAGTTACAGATGTTCTTGTTTTCTTATGATAGACTAGCTGTATCCGCGACTTCGTCCGCGTGGAATTGAACTTTATATTTCTAAAATAAAAGTAGCCTAAGTTACTCCTTATTACGTCGCTGCTTGTCAAGAACAGTCCCGTCAAAATCGGTCCGGCCATTTCAGAGATTAGCCGGAACAAACAGACGGACAGATAGACAAAAATTCCAAAATATGTTATTTTGGTGTATGTACCGTATTTATATTCATATGCATGTAGTAAAAAACGGTCATTTTTCAATATTACAAACAGACGCTCCAATTTTATTTATATGTATAGATGTATAGATTAAACAATTCATTATTAATCAGCACATAGGATCATGTTAATATTCCATTATTATAAATATATCTACTATACCACTCTATATATTTATTATCGAAAGTATTACAATCTAACACGCTTAAGTTTACGCCTAAGCTATTCAAGTTTCTAAGAATAGAATAGAAAATCATTTATTCAAATAAACTTACAATATATATATATATAAATATATATATACTAGTTTTTGCCCGCGGCTTCGCTCGCGTTTATTTATCCCCTTAGGGATGCCTACGTCATAGTAGCTTTATGCATGCAAAGTCTCAGCCCGATCGGTTTAAAATTGACAAATTTTCATACAAACTTTCATCCCTTATTTTATCTCCTTGGGGGTAGAATTAATCAAAATCCTTTCTTAGCGGATGCCTACGTCATAACATCTAACTGCATGCCAAATTTCAGCCCGATCCGTCCAGTGTTTTGAGCTGTGCGCTGATAGATCACTATGTCAGTCACCTTTGAGTTATATATATTTAGATATATATATATACTAGCTGTCCCGGCAAATCTTGTTTTGCTAAATACATTAAAATCGCAATTAAAAAATATGGGATGATAGAAGAAGGGAAAAAGAGAATGGTGAAAATTTAAGGTTGTGTGTATTTTTTAATGCCACATTATAAATAAATATATATAAAAATTTTGCCCAAAAAATAAAAAAAAATTATGTTAGGTGTTAGTGGACAACCCTTATCACTTAGGGGTAAAATAGATAGTAGCCGATTTTTAGACCTGACCGATTTTTATAAAATTTTATATGCTATTCTACTGAATCCGTTTCAGAGGAGTATAGTAACTAACATTGTGACACGAGAATTTTATACATAAGAAGATATGTATAGCCTATAGCATATAGCATAGCATATACATATATAGCCCAAGTATATACAGAGTGTTCACCATCCTAATTACATAAAAACGGCCTTTCGCCTCTAATGACAAGTCCAAACTTGTATATATTCTAAAACACACGTAACACGTTTGCTGTTTTCCTACATCGATACAAAAAGTATTTTTTTTTCACAAAAATCTTTTCTTTTTCATATTTACGACTCGAAGTTTACGAGGAGGCCTATTCTTTTCGCCCCGTCTGTGCGTTGTTTGGTACAAGTGGGAAGCGATATCGTATATTTCAAGTTCATTTTATCTTTATTTTTTTTTTTACTAAAATTGCGTATTGATATTAGTAATTCGAAAGAAAGTAATTCTGTCTGTCTGTGTATTTGATACCTTTTCATAGCTAAGTGAATATTAATGAAATTTATTTTAATATATTTCATACTAGCTGTTCCCGCGACTTCGTCCGCGTGGAATTTAACTTTATTTTTCTAAAATAAAAGTAGCCTAAGTTACTACTTATTACATCAGCTACCTGCAAAAAATAAGTCCCGTCAAAATCGGTCCAGCCATTTCAGAGATTAGCCGGAACAAACAGATAGAGAAATAGACAAAAACGGTATTATTATTATCTCAAGTATAATTATTATTTTTCCTTAAAAAGTGGAATTCTTCTCTCTTCTTCTCATACAATATCCGTGGAATTAATTACTGGCAAAAATTTCTTACTCTAAGATTACTTTAAAAAAAAATAACACTGCTGTAATATATAAATTACCGAAATAGACAAGGACATGTAATTCATTATAGATATATAAATATAGATAATCTTTATTCGAATAAACTTAATATACTTATAAGCAATTTTAAATAGTCACATTTTTTTATTCCACTACTAGTTTTGTTTTTATTTGTATATACAATAAAAAAAGGAATATTTAGGAAAATATTTTTAAAGACCTCATTAGTAAATCTCAGCATTTATAATAAAAAAAAAAGTAATATTAAAAAAAACTTCTAACCTCTTTAGTATAATCCCAGCATTTCGCAGGAAACTGTACGTGACCAATTAGATGCAAATTTATTTAAAATCTTGACACAAATACACCGAATATTTCTTACCACTTACAATTACACGGCGAGAATTTATATTATTTCTAGAAAAAATGAGCCGAATAGAGTTATTGTTAGTTAACAGTCTCTAAACTGTGACATAAAATTTAAATATCATTAATTATCACTAACTGTACTCGCTGTTTAAAAGATTAGGATGAAGAAAATGGAAAAAAATTATCTCCGAGATAACGCATCACAACTTGTTTCATAAATCAAAATATGTATCTTCATTCATGTAGGTCTATTACAGACTCTCATGATATATCAAATCTACCGTCAGTGCGGAGTGCTTTCGAGCTAAGAAGTGTCAGGAAACTCAGCTATACTTTTCAAATGAGCTTATACATGTTTAAAAATATTACAAAAATACTATTATTTTAAAATTAAATTAGAGAATATATGGTGATCACCAGCACATGCTGTTTATCCGATATTTTACTTTTATTCAACTTTTTTTTATACTACTAACAAACAAGCAAACATACAACAACTTCTAATAGCCTTACCATGATGTTTAATAGCCTATAAGCTTCCTAAAGAATTCAGTTATCAAATGAAATGCAAAATGGTTTCTTTTCACAAATACACATTAATAATAAAATATATAAAATTCTCGTATCACAGTGTTTGTACCATAACTCCTCCTAAACTTAATACTTCAATTGAAGAGAAAACGCCATTACATATTCTATGTGGATGACCACTCAAGCTTAAACGAAATATCTTCTTTAGAAAGTATACACTCTATCCTGAGGAGATAACAGCTATTCCTCCTAGGAATATCCTTTAATTATTGTTCCTGATGGATCTAGGTAGCGAACTTTGAAAAGGACGAGCACAGTAGATCTATGCAGGTCGCAGTGCTACAAGTCTTAGCACCTGACAATAGTCTAAAACCAAACTTCTTGTTACAAACTTCTGCTCAGTTTAGAATTACATGGCGCTGAGTGATTTGTTAAGGATTGTTACTTTATCCGCTCATGCGTATGACTTGAACGATAATGTTACGTCACGTAAGTCATAAGGATCGGGGCCCGCATAAAATGTGCATTAGTCTGAACAAATAAACGCTCTTATCCGTACTTTCTGGGCGGGATTTGTGGCCTGCCTTGGAGATTGCCATAAACTAAGTGTGTATGCGCCTTAAAGTTTCGCCTTGCAATTCAACGTTTAGCGTGTTCATACATGATTCATGCAAGGTTACAATTGAGATGTTTTGGGTATACAATTTGTTTTCTCTTCTGTCCACAAATGTTTGGAAATATGGTCTATAGGAATATAGTTAATAGTGACGCTATTAATGTTAGAAACGTGGAAGTTTGTGAGAACGAATGGATGTTTGTTACCCTATCTGAATGAGTTAATAAAGAAGTAGATGGTAATGAGCTATGAAATATTCAAGCGAAAGTGACATTTCTTTGAAAAATTATTCAGACAAGTTTAATATAGAGGACTTTTTAATTAATAATAATAATAATAATCTCAGAACAATTCACACAGCGCCATCTAGACCCAAGTTAAGCTAGCTGAAGCTTGTGTTATTGGTACTAGATAACTGATACAAAAACATAGACAAATTTTTTTTTCGTAAATATATACATATTATACATAGAAAACACCCAGACCGATACAAACGAACATACTCATGAATACGAAGAGAAATGTTTGTACTGTGCGAGGAATCGAACCCGCGACCATCGGTCGTAAAGCCACTGCTTTATGCTCGATCTAGCGTTCTAGCACACTTGCTAGAACGCTAGATCGTCGTCGTATTTTATTCAGTTATACTCATTAATGTGTGCACTATGTCTATAATAGTTATATGATTAATAACATTTTAACTTAAAAGAATAAGTTTACTAGTATTCTTATTAAAATTGCCATGGACTCTTGAAAGAAAAATTAAGGGTTGCAAACTGAATGATAATAAACACGTACGAAGATCATCATGAACCATTTTATTTAGTTCTTGCCTATAATTGGCTGGAATTTCTGGAGTTGTGTTCAAGTTATTACTGTACAACCAGTGAAATATAAAAAATGTTTTGGTGCGGGTATTTTCTATGTACATTATGTATGCATTTAACAAAAATAGCGTTAAGTTGAGAACCACAGGAGCCGCACAGGAGCATCCTGTTGACGTTCGCTAAACCGCGTTCTTTTGTCCTTTTCCCGCCTTTTTATCGGACTACTCTAATTTTGTTGGCCACAGCTGGCCTTTACAGCTTCACCGGACGTTAGGGGGCGAGTACAGATGGCACTCCAAACCCGCGGAAGGACTTATGGAGCGGCTAAAGGCCAACTTCTGCCTGACAGATACGACTTTAGTCTGAGGGCACCACTAGGGGTTCGAACCTCGGCTCAGGCCGTCGTAATTTCGATCCCCGTTTGAATTGAGCGGGGAATCGATTGGAGGAACGACCGGGAGCACCGATATGGAGCGCCCGCTCCCGAAGGCGCCGGGTTGATTGCGCGGTAATGTGTGTTTGAGGTCGTCGTCTTCGCCGGCGAGGACGGTGTCACGTGTGTATGAAAAATTGTGGTCGGGATGGTTGCTGTCTTTAATTTTATTTCATTGTCAACTATAAATAATCCTTATTCTTAATCTGATACCTATGAATTTTCTCTTTTAAACCAAAACAAATCTTACACAGCGAGCTATATGGCGGGTGAAATAGGTGAAATGGAGGTCTTAGTAAATAGAAAATGAACAAAGATATAACAAAAGCTTAAAATCTTTCTTACATTGAAGAGAATAAAATACCGCGGTTAACCGGTATCTGGATGCATTGCTGTAACCACGGTCCGGATATTGGCTCGTAAAATTACTCTAGCAACGTGCATCGGATTTTAATGGATTCTACAATGAAAAATAACATTATTTGTTCATAGTTACATGTAACTCCATACTAATATCAAAAGACCATAGATTTCATTCTTTATATATTTACTAGCAGACTCGACAATGCGTTGCTGTGGCTAAAGTTCTTGAATAAAATATATTGCGACCATAAATTGAGATGTAAGCTATCCTATCTTTCAAGTTGGATCAAATTGCACACAATATGCAAATCAAATTTGCAATCGGTTCAGTCCGGTGCAGTCCATCATGGACAAACTTGACACGTCACTTTTATATATGAAGATTAGTATTTTTTTCATATTGATTTGTAAAAAGATAACTTGACAGATTATAAAAATTGCATAATTAGAAACCTACACTGTCAGAGAATTTTTTATTTATTTTTATAGTATAGGGGTCAAACGAACTTGCGGCTCAGCTTATGATAAGTGATTACCGCGGCCCATGAGCATCCTCAACACCAGGGGCATTGCACGTGCATTGCCCGCCTTTTAATAAAGAATAAGCTCTTTTCTTGAAGATATTAATATCATATAATGTTTATTATATGTAAGATATTCAGAAAATACGCTGTGGGTTGAAATATAGATAGTTTCAATATAAAAGTAAAAGCAGGGTATTCATCATCTAATTTATCACACAAAAACAGATTATGGGACAAATTTAAAATAATCTTAAATGGCATATTATTACAGGCAAATTTCTTACCTATTTTATAGAAAATAAGATTACATTTGGAATGGCAAACAAGTCAACAGTCCATATGATGGCAAGCGGTAACTGTCGCATATACATGAACAGCATGTCGGATATCAAGTGACCATGTGACACTCGTGACACCACTCATGCGTTGTAATAGGACTAGGTCTCTTGTCTAGTAATTTCACTACCTAATCGTGCACTAACAACAATTTACAAAGCAAGCTGTTTGTCAATTAAAATATTAGTGATTAAACTTATCCACGCCTTTCCACAGTCTAACTCTGCCATTCCTTCATCCATCCCGAAGTTTACAGTTGAATAGTAAAAAATAATTCGAATCTGATCAAATGTGGAAGTTGAAGTTTAAGTTGAAGTTGAAGTTTAGTTGAAGTCAATTTTTATTTAAATAATAGAATAGAATAGAAAATCATTTATTCAAACAAACTTAATTTAAACACTTTTGAATAGTCGTAGTTATCATTTTTTTAATCTACGGCTCATTCGGAAAGCTGTCTCATCATAAAAAGAACGCGCAAGAAACTTGCGTGTTGCTCTTTTAAATAATCATTGTAATATTACATTTTCAATTCGAAACGTGCGACTACAAATCACAACTGGCACTAATTTAAAAGACAAATTAAAAGTCGATTTATATCAGGCACGTATAAAAGAATTATAGATAGATATATATATAAAGCAAACTCTATAAGTAGACTGAATGAACTCTGAATGCATTGGATTAAAACTAAAAGAACAAAGCAAGTATTGTCAATGCAAACCATACTATCATAACTTGGGTCGTATAACTTAAGAACTAGTTCGGAATACTTGTAACGAACAGAGTTAATTTAAGTTTTACAATATCTTGAATACACGAACGATGATTAAATAATGCAATACGTTTATATGATAGTTCCAAAGCAGAACGAAACTTTGTGGCTTTGTATTTATTGTTTAAAATAGATATGTTTCAGAAAATACTAATATTTTCTTAATAATATTAAGTTATATTATATTAGAACGCGAATAGACTGCGTTCCAGACACATTCCATTAAATAAATTTGCTTATTTAATGAAAAAAGTGATATCCCCTAATTGTGAAGCTTGTGGAAAAGAAGAAGATCTGCATCATATTTTAATGGAATGTATTCGTAACGCATATTAAAGAGAATAACCATCCAAGCTTTAATGTTAGATAGGTTAGACGTAGGAGTATTTCATGAAATATTGGCAGAACCTGCTTCCGATGCAGCCAAGTTATTGTTCTGGATGGTATCATATTAGATTAAGTTTTTTAGTTTATTTTTGTTATTTAGTATAGGTACGATGGGATTGTCATCGTCACATTATGTGCACAAAAATCCCAAAAAAAAAATAAAGAGAAAAAAAAAAAATTATATTAGAACTGCGAAAGTTTGTGAGTATGGATGGATGGATGTTTGTTGCTCTTTCAGACAAACACTAGTGAATGGATTTCGATGAAACTTTACACTAATATAGCTTAAATATCAGAATAAAACGTAGGCTATAATTTAACATGTTAATCACCACGCTAATATCAGAAAAATTTTCATATGGTCCATGGTAACTTTATTAGATAATTTAGTTAAAAAGGTATAAAATAAACTTTATGTATCACAGAAAAATAAAATTGCCAAAAATTAGATAATTCAGTTAAAATGTATCATGGAAACTTTATATACCATAGAATTTTTTTTTTGCTAAAATTCCCGGTAAAACACTTATTTTTATGTCACATATATGACTGATATGGCCCTATATTAAAACTTTTTTCTCGACAAGCTGTGTCAGTCTTGTTTGGATGCGTCAGACATATAAATGTCTGACGCATCCAAACAAGATACAAAAAGATACAACAAGTAATGTATATACCTGTTGTTTTGAAAACAGCGCCTTCTACCAAATCGCGTACGTCAGACATATATGTCTGACATGGTTCATGTGGAACTTCTTAGCGTCAGACACATATAACTGACATGGCGATTAACCTGTTAAAAAGATATTATACGAATTGGGCGAAATCTAAATATATATAACTCAAAGGTGACTGACACAGTGATCTATCAACGCACAGCCTAAACCACTGGACGGATCGGGCTGAAATTTGGCATGCAGGTAGATGTTATGACGTAGGCAACCGCTAAGAAAGGATTTTGATTAATTCTGCCCCCAAGTGGATAAAATAGGGGACGAAAGTTTGTATGAAACTTTGTCAATTTTAAACCGATCGGGCTGAGACTTTGCATGAATAAGACTACTATGACGTAGGCATCCCCTAAGAAAGAATTTTGATAAATTCCACCCCTAAAGGGATAAATTAACGCGAGCGAAGCCGCGGGCAAAAGCTAGTATAATGATAAATGTCAAGTAAGTGTGATACAGATGAAGATAAGTTAAGCGGAATTTGTAATAATAATATCTTTGGACACTTCACACAGCGCTAGTTAGTCTCAAGCTAAGCAGAACTTGTGTTATGAACACATAAAAAAAACGTACAAAAAACATTTTAGTTCGTTACAGAAACTCTCTTCTAATAGTAGGTACAGTTTCGTCACTGAAAACACTTCCAACCATGACACCAAAAAGTTGCTGTGACTAAACTCCCCTCACGTACCCCAGTAAGTTTTATATACGAAGCAAATAGAATCATCAACTTTGAGTGCAAAGTTTGTCTCGTCATTAATAATGAAACTCAATGCCTGGTGGAAGATTGATACGAATCCAGAATCCAGAGTGTAGAGACTGCAGTAAAACATAATTTATGAACACGCACAGAAATGAAATTTCAATTTTTGTAATTACCACCCCGGCTTCGCACTGGTGTACATGTATTATATATATAAACCTTCCTCTTGAATCACTCTATCTATTAAAAAAAAACGCTTCAAAATCCGTTGCGTAGTTTTAAAGATTTACGCATTCATAGGGACAGACAGAGACAGCGACTTTATTTTATACTATGTAATGAAGTGGAAACTTTTTTTTTTTACATAGATAGATAAGAATTTTTATTTGTATCTAATAAAAATATGTAAGCTTAATTGAAAATGGTATACGTAATACAGATTATTTAAAACAATGTAATAGTATATGAAAAACCTGCATGTGTGTTATAGTAATACAAAATAGCTTATATCTCAGCGTGGAGAATCACTCAATTAGCAAGCTTTAATAATTTTATAGAAATAGAAATAGAAATAGATAAATAAACTACGACAAAGTTATACAAAATCATCTGCATGGGCAACCCTATATAGCTAATCTCGATGAATATATCTATCTATTAAAAACTAAAATGATTTTCAATATCCGTCAGTTTGGTAAATCCAGAGACTATAAGAATTATGATAATAATATGGTGTATGCCATAAAGCGTAAAATACCAGCAAAAGCTGTAAAAATAAAGCGAAAGGATAAGAAGAATAATAATAATAGTCTCAGGATAATTCACACAGCGCCATTTAGACCCAAGTTAAGGCTAGAACTGTGTTATGGGTACTAGACAACTGATACAGATACATAGATATATATTTTTCGTAATTACATATTATAGGAAACATCCAGAACGTTACAAACAATCATGAATACAAATATCTATGGCGGCCGAGGAATCGAATCCGCTAGCATCGGAAGTAAGGCGGTGTGCTAAACCACCAAGTCCCCAAGTGCCCCTAGACCCCCAAGTCCGTCAAAGAAACTAGAGACCATAATCTAAAACACAACACACACATTACCTCTTTATAATATTACCACAGATAATGAATTAAGCACTATTTTAGTTGTACTCAATATAATTCGAACGTGAACTAAATATTATTCAGGGGTGGCACAAAATATTCTAGTGCGCCCAAGGGTCAAATATTACGTATTGCGCAAACAATTTTGAAATTAAACTCGAAATTATAAGGATATTACGCCCATCCATTGAATCGCGGATACCTTTGTTCCGGTCATTATATATAGGGTTAACTGAGCGGTCTGGTTGGGTTCTTTACTGAGGACATTTTGACCCTTGGGCCTTTATTGCCGGTGGGATTGGCGATGAACGGAAGCGATTATTGACAGTTCGATGATTGCAAAGGTGTTGTTATGTTCATTCATTCATTCATAATTTAAGAGCTACGCTCTTGTCGGTGGAGCTCTTGCCACTTTCCGCGATCTTCCATCGTGCTCTTTAATTCTTGATACGACACAACTCCCATTTTGTCCTCAATTTGTTTGATGTAGCTATTCCTTGGTCTTCCCCTCCCCCTCTTTGTTGTTATTGTTATGTTACTCGATATAAATAAAGAAAATTGAAGTATCTCTTTGTAATTTCAGTATACATTCATACACATTTTGTGATCTGTACAGCTTTTCGTTAAATGTATGTAATGTAAATTTTTTGTCTGTCTGTTCGTTCTTGCTAATCTCGGAAACGGCTGAACTGAATTTGATGGGACTTTCACTCACAGATACCTAGTATTATAAGCAAAAAATTAGGCTACTTATATATTAGATATTTTATTTACATATTTTTTTTATGTAATGATTTGTATTGTGTTATTTCTATTAATATGTCATAATAATTTACATGCTGCTGTGAGCATCATCATTGTTGTGTTGTGATATGTGATTGTAATAAATATTATTCTATTCTATTCTAATTATTTTAATAAAAACAACAGTTATTTTCTACGCGAATGAAGCCTGTGCTAACGGGTAGTTGAACATAAAGATATTATATTTTTCGACAATAAACCTCAATCATGTAGTACATTCAGTAATATTTTTGTAATATTTTGTAATAAAATTTTTGTAATAATAAAATCTCTTGTAAAATGACTACAAATAATCATTCTCATGAATACAAATGTTTGCGTACTCGCATAATCGAACTAGGAACCATCGGAAATAATGCAGTGTGCTACACTGTTAGACCACCGAGGATGAGGGCCATGATGCTGTAGTTAATTTGTTACACTACATTACCTTCCGCTACTGCCTATAACTTACTACTGTTATAGCTTCAGGGTTAGGTAGACCCGTTTATTTTAAGGTTAATTTGTTTAACCCGTTTGTTTCTGATAGTTTACTTAGATTTTTTTACTAAATAAAATTGCTGTTTCTTATGGATGCTTTTATAGCTAGCATTTATAGTACCCTAATATTGACTGCTAGGTTTATATTTTTTAAACAATACGTACTTAATCCTGAGTACTATAGATTCCCCCCTCTCCCCCTCTCGGCAAACTCTCCTCACCCAAATATATACATTTTAATAATTTATCTAATTTTTTTATTGTTTTTTTGCACTATTTCCTATCGACACTTGCTATATCCCATATTGAGTTGGCTGGTTGGTTGGCTTGTGATCTCTTTTAGAGAAGTCCTTTTTAGAGATCTTTTAATGAATATACTTAACGAGGGTAGTTCCTCTATTTGGGATACCTCGTCATCAGAACCCATGTTGGGCATGGTGTAGGCAAGAAATAATATTCTTAATTCAAAATATAATCGTCTATTCACTCACTCCCGATAACAAAATAATAAAATCACTAACAATCAGCCAGATGAAAACGGATTATTCAGGGAAACGCGGCTTCGGTACAGAGTGCAGCACAACCTCTCACGCTCGCGCCCAATTCAAAAGTGCCATTTCGTAATTGTTGTTAAAACTGCTTTACCCTGTACCGACCTCACCCAAGCAAACCGCTTGACGTTTCCGACTACGATAATAGATGGCGCTATTCAAATAGAAATTAATCAATTGAGCCTCTTTGTTGATTCTGCGACATGCTTAATATATCCAAAAGACATTATAAGGAAGCGTCCTACAAACGCAGTGTGAAAAATCAGTTAGCATATGGTAATGGAGTATTGCACCCGCTTGTGCTAATGGTTTACGTTGATGATAAGATGAGCACGTAGTCAGGTCAGTTAACCCATGGTGTAAACAGTTGTGGTAAAACACCTGGAGTTTAGGCTAACATGTTACATTGCTAGCTATGGGGGTAATCCACATTACTAAAATGATATGTAGGAGGGAATAGGATTGTTAGTAATTTTGACTAATAACTCCATCGCTAGCAATGTACAATGTCAAGTTAAACTACACGCGGTTCCTCCTGGACGATGGTTTCCAGATAAATTTCCATTAGAATAGAATAGAATAGAAAATCATTTATTCAAATAAACTTACATTGAAGCACTTTTGAATAGTCATTACATTTTTTTAATCTACCGCTCATTCGGAAAGCTGTCTCATCACAAGAAGAACCAGCAAGAAACTTGCGTGTTGCTCTTTTAAATAATTTTATTATTACTTTACATTTTTAAGTTTAAGTGTGTGAATACAAACCACCAATTAGCACTAATTCAATGAAATACTCAAATAGAAAAAATATTGAATATATAACCAACTGGTTAAACAATTAATAAGAGGAAATCAGTCATAGTGATTAGAGCAGACCAGTCCTTACAAGCAGCAAGTATGACGGATGAGCCAGCCATCACTGCGCTCGACTATATTTTAGGGAGCCCAATAACATTTACCAACTAACCTGATTTCATGCTCATGTTATCAGCCTCCATCGGTGCTCTGCCAGCGTTAACCGTTAGCGCAGGTATGTGTATTATTCTATTATCATCAATAAAAACACAATATTTAATGCGAAATGCATGTAGACAATTCCGCTAGAACTCGCTAGCATTGAAGTCAGTAAACTCGGCAAGTTTCCATTGTCATAAAACTTAGTTATAAAAGCCGCTTAGACTTTAAACAAAGATTAAACTTTCGAGACGACATAGGCCTAACAATGGGAAAATATGAACAACTTCCAAGGAACTGATGTAGTTACAGCTTCGTGTGTAATTTGTATATATAATAATAATAAATAACCAAAGACAATTAACACAACGCCATCTAGTCCCACGGTAAACAGAGCTTCTGTTATGGATAACTGATTTTACTACTCTAATTCTGTTGATTGGCCTTTACAGCTTCACTGGGTGATATGGAGCGAGTGCAGATGGCACTCCAAACCCGCGGAAGGACTTATGGAGCGGCTGAAGGCCAACTCCCGCCTGACGGATACGACTTTAGTCTGAGGGCACCGCTTGGGGTTTAAACCTCGGCTCACGCCGTCGTAATTTCGATCCCTGTTTGAATTGAATGGGGAATCGATTGGAGGGAAGGAAGAAAGGAAACGAGGGAAACTAGACAACTGACATAAATTCTTAGACACTTTTTTTTTAAATTTTTGTTAAACACAATACACATAGAAAACACCCAGGCCGATACAAACATAGTCATGAATACAAATATTTGCACCGTATGAGGAATCGCACCTGCGACCATTGGAGATAAAGCGCTGTGCTAAACCGCTAGACCACCGAGGCTGTCATAATAATATTCTTTAGTCCTCAATAGTCTAGCAGTTTAGCACACCGCTGGTCGCTGGTTTGAGTCCTAGTACGGTACATCGATCGATCGTATAATTTATGGATTAATGTATAATTGATATAGATAAATCATAATGAAACCGCTGGGTTTAGAATTAGTTAGTTAGGGTTTAGTTTAAGAATACTCAAAGGTGCTTATTTATTGAGTTTATTTGAATCCAAATATAAAATATTTTTCTAGACCATTCCTGCGCCATCTACCACTTTCTATCTTCTCTCCTCTACCCAAAGGTTGTCTGGAAGAGATTGCTTACGCAATAAGACCGCCTTTTGTGCTTTATTAATTATTATGTACTTACGTTCTTTGTAACATAGTTCTGGTGAAATAAAGAGGATATAAATAAATAAATAATCTTAATTTTAAAATCATGTAGGCCTATGAGAGTCTCTTATCATATATCAAATTTAATGACATAAAATATAATAAAAATTATAAAATATATATTATAGAATAAAAATTAATTCTATTTTTCCATTACTGATATATACGGAGATTATTATTTATTATTACAACATTTTGATTCTAATTTTGGAATTGGATTGAAACATATAAATGTAAATATTTATTGTAGAACCACTGCAATTGTTTCACATTTCACTCGCTCAACTCAACTAGGGTTTTCCGATATTTATTATTTGCAAGTGTTGGTTATTCTTGCAGTTCTTATGAATATACATGAAGGCAAATAGTGCAATATTCATTTACTGGAATACATAAAAATTGCAATTTTTATGTTAAACTACATAAATATATATTGAAAAGTAAAACAATGAACATGTCTCTATATTTTAGTTTCATATGTTATACTATTGTATGTAATATGTATCTTATTTAATTTTTCATGAAACCTTTATGTAAGACTAGCTTTTGCCCGCGGCTTCGCTCGCGTTAATTTACCCTTTTAGGGTTGGAATTCATCAAAATCCTTTCTTAGGGGATGCCTACGTCATAGTAGCTTTCAATCGGTTTAAAATTGACAAAGTTTCATACAAACATTCATCCCCTATTTTGTCCCCTTTGGGGTAGAATTAATCAAAATCCTTTCTTAGCGGATGCTTACGTCATAACCTACCTACTACCTGCATGCCAAATTTCAGCTTGATCCGTCCAGTGGTTTGGGCTGTGCGTTGATAGATCACTATGTCAATCACCTTGGAGTTATATATATTTAGATCATCCCTTAATCCCTAAAGCGAATCTTTATTTCGTATTTATTCATATAATACAAGTATGTATACTTAAGGTATATACTATATATATACCTTAACATATAAAAAACACTTAAGTGGCGACCGCGGACCGGAAGACGCAGCGTGGGAAGACCTCCGACAAGGTGGTCCGATGATCTGGTCAAGATCGCAGGAAGGCGTTGGATGCGAGCAGCGCAGGACCGATCGTCGTGGAGATCTTTGGGGGAGGCCTTTGTTCAGTAGTGGTCATCTTCCGGGCTGAAATGATGATACACACTTGTATTATATACATATATATATATTAAATTTATGCTATTTAAATTTCTAATGCATCACAACATACGTAAATAAAATTTCGATTAAATTGGGGATAGTGGGTTTTCGCGAGCAAATCCACGTTAAATACCTATTTCAGGAACAAATCTTATTAATATCATAAACGCGAAAGTTTGTAAGTATGGATAGATGTTTGTTACTCTATCACTCAAAAATTACTGAACGAATTTGGATGAAACTTTACAGTAATATAGTTTATTCATCTGATTAAAAGATAGGCTATAAATTTCATGTGGGTGAAATAGCGAGCACAGCTGATATATATATATATATATATATATATATATATATATATATATAAATATCCCCTTGGGCACTTTGTGGCTCAGACGTGCCGTATAGGTAGTTTTTTGTTGATCCATTTTCACTTGTTGATCCGGAGGCCTTTTGTTGATCTAATGCCAGCTGACCATATATAAATGTTGATCCGTTTTGAGCCACAACTGTCACGACGAGTAATAATAATAATTACGCGATTTATACACGATTTTATACAAATCCACCTTTTTGGCATACGACCACTTCTTGATCCAATTCAAACGGGCCAATCAGGGTGCAGCATTTGCCAAGGGCTTCCTCATTGGCACGTTTGGGCTACTACATTATGGCTACAGTAACTTAATAATGTCTAGCTAGTATTTCAAGAATAATAGTCTATCTAATCTAAATATTTATTGAAATCAGTCTGGAGTAACGTAACTCCAGATCAAACCTCAATACTTGTTATTTTTTGGACGGGAATTTTTCCTTTTGTAACAACGTTACTGAGCGAATGAAGAGAAGACGCAACGGCGGATCCAGGGGGGAGCGTCATGGAGGTCTTGGGAGTCATGGGGGGTCATGACTCTCCCCCCCCTTAGCCCAGGATTTAGGTAGACTACTAATTGAACTAAAAAATAATGAAACAGCTAAATTTTTTGCACGATCGGAGTGTTGGTGCAGTGGTATTAATTATAATTAAACATTGTTACTTAAAATATAACGCTTAAAGTACTATAACACTAAAAGCAAAATAAGTATTTTCAAAATACCTTTTCAAAATAAATTACCCTTTGAGTTTTTGTCCAAACCTCAGATATTTTATTTATTTTAGGTATATCAATCATTACATAGTATAGTATAGTATAAAACAAAGTCGCTGTCGCATCTAACAAGTACATAAATAAAGAAAGACGACTTTTTGGCTCTGAATATATTTCAAAAATCAATTACTTGTGTTAATCAATTTATATACTCGTTCTTATTTCATAGTACTTGTTTTGATCCGAATATATACAGATACCGTAACGGTCTATTAATTATGAATTTATTATACCTAACCTAGATATTTTATTTTGACGAAACTCCGTGTAGTAGTAGTATCCGATAAGGGTATGCGAACCCTAAGTATTATTTCAAAATGACCAGTAATTTCGAAGAAATAAGCCTTTGAATTTTTAATTTTGATTTTAATAAGCCTTTGAATCAACTTACCAAACGGACGCTCAAGGTTCGATTCCCGCCACCGATTTTTTTTTGTTATTTTTTTTTGTCTTTATTCTAATTTTAAATTAACTATTTTAATAATTAAATGAATTTAATCGAACAAAACGTTGTTAAGTATTCAATTAATTTTAATTTACATTACCTATTGTACTTTCTAAATTGTAAAGCAGCTAACAATTATAGTAAGATCTTATAAATAACTAACACAACAAGTAAAACATTTTAAATGTATTTTCTTTATTATTACAAATATTTTTTATGCATAATATAATAGTTAATATCACTTAAAATTAATTTAATACTTAACAACGATTTTATCGATTAAATTCATTTAAATATAACCCATAAATGTATAAATATTATATATAAATAAATACATAATGATCTGATAATCAAATTATAAGTACAGTCTCAAATTGAAAGTAAGAAAAACAGAAAATATAGAGAGAACTATAGGGATATAACAGAAAGATGTGAAAAATGGAGAAGGACAGTAAAAAAGTTACAAATTTAAATAATGTTGCCGCAATTTCTGTTTAAATGAATTTATTACATTATTATATATATTAGGCATACGACTAGTCTTATGACTGTTACTTTTTTTTTAATCTATACATCTATACATGTAAATAAAATTGGAGTGTCTGTTTGCAATATTGAAATAACCGTTTTTACTACTTGCATATGAATATAAATACACCAAAATAACATATTTTACAATTTTGTCTGTCTGTTGTTCCGGCTAAACTCAGAAGTGGCTGGACCGATTTTGACGAGACTTTTTTTGGCAGGTAGCTGATGTAATAAGGAGTAACATACGCTACTGTTATTTTAGAAAAATAAAATAAAATTTCACGCGGACGAAGTCGCTGTGGCCAGCTAGTCTATAGATATACCGAGATTTAATATTTAAGTTGCTATTATGTTGTTGACAAAATTTTACTGTAATGTTACTATTACGTTATCCTACACAATTTGTATTATTTTGGATGAATAAATAAATAAATAAATAATAATCTATACATCTATACATATAAATAAAATTGGAGTGTCTGTTTGTAATATTGAAATAACCGTTTTTTACTACATGCATATGAATATATATAAGGTACATATACCAAAATAACAATTTTTATAATTTTAGTCTGTCTGTCTGTCGGTAAGTTTGTTCCGGCTAATCTCTGAAATGGCTGGACCGATTTTGACGGTACTTTTTTTGGCAGGTAGCTGATTTATAAGGAGTAACTTAGGTTACTTTTATTTTAGAAAATAAAGTTAAATTCCACGCGGACGAAGTCGCGGGAACAGCTTGTTTTTAATAAAAACATCTTTTTTGTGGTACTTGAGAATGTTGAAGCCTGTTGTTTGTAATATTGAAATAACCGTTTTTTACTACTTGCATATGAATATAAATACGGTACATACACCAAAATAACATATTTTACAATTTTTGTCTGTCTGTCTGTTTGTTCCGGCTAATCTCTGAAATGGCTGGACTGATTTTGACGGGACTTTTTTTGGCAGGTAGCTGATGTAATAAGGGTACTACCTAGTAACTTAGGCTACTTTTATTTTAGAAAAATAAAGTTAAAAACCACGTGGACGAAGTCGCGGGAACAGCTAGTGTATAATATATTAGAGATACCTACGTGTTTTTTTATTGATGACTAGCTGTACACGGGATTTCGTCCGTGTGGAATTTAACTTTATTTTTCTAAAATATAAGAAGTTAAATTCCACGCGGACGAAGTCGCGTGTACAGCTAGTTGTCGGTAGTCTAGCGATTTAGCTAGCACACTGCTTTGATTCCTGCTTGGTGGTCGAGGGTTCGATTCCTCGCACGCTGCAAACATTTGTATTCATGAGTAGGATTGTTTGTAACGGTCTGGGTGTTTTCTATGTATAGATAATATGTATGTATTTAAGAAAAAAATCTTTGTATTTATATCAGTTGTCTAGTACCCATAACATAATCTTCAGCTAGCTTAACTTGGGTCTAGATGAAGCTGTGTGAATTGTCCTGAGATTACTATTATTACTATAATAAATCTTTTCAAATCAGCCGATGTTTATTTTTGCCATAATACGTGCTGTTACCATGTGATAATATTACGTACGTACTTATTAAACTATTAACTTATTATTAAATTATTAACTATTTATACTGTTTTAAATGTGATGCGTTCATTATTTATATTTCCTTTGAATTAAAGACAAATGTATATATATATATATATATATACACTTGCACACTTAGTTGATCCAGCCACGATCCGTAGATATTGCTGATTCCACTGTCTCTCTCTTTCTATCACTATCTTTGTATTCTAATATGCGATGTTGCCGTTCCGGCCGAGACCATGCGTTGTTGCCAAATGTAATCGTCGATAGTAGTAGATACCTATACGCGATATATATTTTTTCAACAATTTACTTAAATAGTTAATAAGTATCGGCAATTTTTTTTAAATGCACAAAGATTTTTTGGCTCTGAATATATTTAAAAATCATTTACTTGTGTGTTGATGAATTTATATACTAGTACATGAAGTACCTAATACTTGTTTTGATTTGAATAGGTAGCGATATTATGAATTTATTATACGTAATCTAAAGATTTTGACGAAATAAAAGTAATTAGTTATCTGTTAACCTTGACTTCATGCTGGCACCAGTATTATCAGATGATGAACATACTCTTCGAAAACTTACAGCAGAAATATCGTGTTTGGACTCATTAGATAGGTCTCGATGAATAGAGTTTAAAAAACTTAAAATAAATGGTAAATTAGAAATAATGTATAAATACCCCTTACGTAAAATTCAACCACTTTAAACTTAATAATAATAATAATTAGGAAAAGAGAAAAGCTATACATGCACTGAAAGTAATTGATGCCTTCCACACAATATTTTCAGTATTAAACAACTCTGTTTGTTCAGTAAAAGTGTAAATACACTGGTAACCTTTAATCATATTTTATATGCAAACATTACATATACAAACCCTAAAGTTTTATTTCAGAATGGCCAGTAGTTTTGAAGAAATAAGTCTTTGAAATTGTACGTGTAACTTATATATATACTAGTTTTTTCACCATAACAAACAACACCAATATGGCCTAGTTAGTAGTTTACCAGTGTACCAATTAATAATAATAGTAATCTCAGGACAATTCACACAGCTTCATCTAGACCCAAGTTAAGCTAGCTGAAGATTATGTTATGGGTACTAGACAACTGATATAAATACAAAGATTTTTTTCGTAAATACATATATATTATCTATACATAGAAAACACCCAGACCGTTACAAACAATCCTACTCATGAATACAAATGTTTGCAGCGTGCGAGGAATCGAACCCTCGACCACCAAGCAGGAATCAAAGCAGTGTGCTAGCTAAATCGCTAGACTACCGACAACTAGCTGTACACGCGACTTCGTCCGCGTGGAATTTAACTTCTTATATTTTAGAAAAATAAAGTTAAATTCCACACGGACGAAATCCCGTGTACAGCTAGTCATCAATAAAAAAACACGTAGGTATCTCTAATATATTATACACTAGCTGTTCCCGCGACTTCGTCCACGTGGTTTTTAACTTTATTTTTCTAAAATAAAAGTAGCCTAAGTTACTAGGTAGTACCCTTATTACATCAGCTACCTGCCAAAAAAAGTCCCGTCAAAATCGGTCCAGCCATTTCAGAGATTAGCCGGAACAAACGGACAGACGGACAAAAATTGTAAAATATGTTATTTTGGTGTATGTACCGTATTTATATTCATATGCAAGTAGTAAAAAACGGTTATTTCAATATTACAAACAACAGGCTTCAACATTCTCAAGTACCACAAAAAAGATGTTTTTTCTATCAAATAAACCGTTTTTATTAAAAACAAGCTGTTCCCGCGACTTCGTCCGCGTGGAATTTAACTTTATTTTTCTAAAATAAAAGTAACCTAAGTTACTCCTTATAAATCAGCTACCTGCCAAAAAAAGTACCGTCAAAATCGGTCCAGCCATTTCAGAGATTAGCTGGAACAAACAGACCGACAGACAGACAGACAAAAATTATGAAAATTGTTATTTTGGTATATGTACCTTATATATATTCATATGCATGTAGTAAAAAACGGTTTTTTCAATATTACAAACAGACACTCCAATTTTTATTAAATGTATAGATGTATAGATTATTATTTATTTATTTATTTATTCATCCAAAATAATACAAATTGTGTAGGATAACGTAATAGTAACATTACAGTAAAATTTTGTCAACAACATAATAGCAACTTAAATATTAAATCTCGGTATATCTATAGACTAGATGGCCCCAGCGACTTCGTCCGCGTGAAATTTTATTTTATTTTTCTAAAATAACAGCAGCGTAAGTTACTCCTTATTACATCAGCTACTTGCCAAAAAAAGTCTCGTCAAAATCGGTCCAGCTATTTCAGAGATTAGCCGGAACAAACAGACAGACAGACAAAACTTGTAAAATATGTTATTTTGGTGTATGTACCGTATTTATATTCATATCCAAGTAGTAAAAACGGTTATTTCAATATTACAAACAGACACTCCAATTTTATTTACATGTATAGATGTATAGATTAAAAAAAAAGTAACAGTCATAAGGCTAGTCGTATGCCTAATATATATAATAATGTAATAAATTCATTTAAACAGAAATTGCGGGAACATTATTTAAATTTGTAACTTTTTTACTGTCCTTCTCCTTTTTTCACATCTTTCTGTTATATCCCTATAGTTCTCTCTATATTTTCTGTTTTTCTTACTTTCAATTTGAGACTGTACTTATAATTTGATTATCGGATCATTATGTATTTATTTATACATTTATGGGTTATATATTTATGTATGTATATTGTTATTTTTTTATAGAAATGTATATTTTGAAATGAAATGAAATGAAATGAAATGATATTTATTCAGTAGAAAACTAAAACACACATTAAACAAACAAAAAATAGAATAACAAATAGTGCGAACAGTTACATACAAATAACGGTACACAAATTACGTATGTGCGCGTGTGCGTGCATGTGTATGTCTGTCGAAGCATCCACTGAATAGGTCCGTGCTCAGCATAATGCTGCAGCGGCTGGAGCGCTGCAACGCTGTTTTTCAGCACAAGACCTGGGGTGGTGTATTGCCGTGTTGTACACGATTTATGATATGATACAATACTTAATATATAATAAATTGATATAAATTAATATACATAAATACACATTTAGCTAAAATAGAGATAGTACACAAATGACAAGGCGATAATAGATATAAATACAGTCAAATAAAAGATATACAGGAGAGGGTATATAAAGATACAGATATATAAATTGGTAATGTATTTTTGCCTAGATTGATTTTTGTACCTGCATGAAGTATTTTTTTAGGTGTCGTTTAAAAGTGTGAATTGATTTTAGATCTTGAATAGGTGGTGGTATGTTATTCCAGCAGTGAGTGGCGGCATATTTAAAACTTCCCCTAAATGCGGCTGTATTATGACTTGGAATTTTAAGTGTATTGACATTTAATCGTATCGCGTATTGGTAACAGTTTTGCCTCCAGGTTAATTTATGGTACAGATAATGAGGCTGATTGGATGCCATTATACCGAACAGCAAAGTGGCCAGGTGGAGATTTCTCCTAGCGGTCATTTTGAGAATGTCATTATTATTCAAATATGGTGTTATGTGACTTCTGGGCGGTATTCTAAAACAGAAGCGAGCACAAGCGTTTTGGACTCGTTGAATTAAACGTTCTGTTCTTGATAACAAACATGGTCCATATGCTACATCTCCGTAATTTAATTTTGACAAAACCAGTGAATCCACTAAGCGTTTACGTAACTCCACTGATAGAAAATCGCGCATTTTATACAGGACTTTGAGCCTATAAAAACATTTCTGTACAGTGTTATTAATATGATCCTCGAACCGAAGTCCCGGGTCCATTTTAAGCCCAAAACACGCACTGTGTCTACACGTTCTATCGTCTCGTCCATTATTTTGACAACTGGTTTACCTGACATTATTTTGGTAATTTGTTTCTTGCTACCCAAAATTATAAATTGAGATTTTAGCGGGTTTAAAACCAGTGAATTCAATTCTGACCATTTAGAAATTCTATTTAGATCTTCATTTATATGTTGAATAGCAGTAGATGTCTCACTAGGCATAAATGATATATACAGCTGCAAATCGTCAGCATATAATTGGTACTGACAGTAATGTATGCACTTAACAATATCCGCCGTATATATTATGAACAGCAATGGTCCAAGAATCGAGCCCTGAGGAACACCCCTACGTATTGCAAGTGGCTGTGACGATAAAATAGTTCCGTCCTCTTTTGTAATTTCAACAATTTGTTTTCTTTTTGAAAAGTAACTGTGAAACCAGTTTACCGTAACAGTGTCAAAGCCGTAATAAGCCAACTTAGAAAGAAGCAGTTGCACTTGAATAGCATCGAATGCTCGAGAATAATCCAAAAGAGACAATAGCGTACCCCTACCAACGTCTCGTGCTTCCAGGATGTTACCTATCACGTCTAATAAAGCTGTGGTTGTACTACGTTTCTTCCTGAAGCCAGACTGCAAGTCAGGCAATATAGCATTTGTCTCTAAGTATTCTACCACCTGCGAATGTACCACACGCTCAATAACTTTGGACAGACAAGGCAATATACTTATAGGGCGAAGATCTTTAAATTCAGTGGGATTATTATTTTTGGGAATTGGTCGCACTACAGCCATTTGCCAAGCTTCCGGAAAGCAACCACTTATAATGGATTTATTTATAATAGCCGTGATTGCTTCCAGCGAGTAAGGCAGAGTTAACTTTACCATCTCTAGGGTAATGCCATCATTCCCCTGCGCATTAGATTTAAGGTTATTTATAATTTTGAGTACGGCTGCCTGACTAATTGGTTTAAGGGTAAAAGTACAAGTACCATATCGATTGAACTCATAGAAAGTTAAATAAGATACACTGCTTATATTATGATCACCTGGAATATTTAAAAATGATTTATTAATTTTATCTGGGTCATCAAAAAATGAAGGTAATTCATTTTGCTTTGTATTTATATATCTTTTTTTGACATTTCTTATTTATATTAGTGCACCGCCAATAATCCTTCGCTGCACCACTCATGGTTGCCTGGTAAATAACGCGGCAAGATATTAAGTCCGCCACATGTACAAATTTTTTTGTGCATTAAAGTTAAATAAATAAAAAAAATACAATACTGTTTAATGAAAATGCGTATTGTCTAGTGCTTTGAGATGTATCAAAATAAGGTCAACAAAAAAGTCCGTGATGGTATATGTCTATCTCTCAAGGATAACCAACAATAACCATTTTTTATCTTTTACATTTTACGGGAATTTTTTTTATCGTATGTTTCCCTTAAAATCATGTAAACTATGCTATTATGTCATAATCTAAAGAAATAATAATATTTTATAGTGAAATATCCACTATAAAATAGTAATGTAAGTAGCAATGTAATTCGTTACGCGCGAATCAGCTGTTATAAGGTCAAAGGTCGGTGCACCCCGCGTATTTGATAAATAGTGCTTCTCTGGATGTCTTTAAGAGAAAATGGCAGTATGTACGTGTATATGTACAAGTCCTTAAGTGTTAAGTTTTTCAAATGTACAATAAAGAATAAATATTTTTAAGTACAGTACTTACGTACATTAATATAATACCTACTTTTTACTTGTATCTATTGTCATCAAAATTAAATTATAAGTTCTTAACTTGACAACGACTATGTGACCCTCTCTTGGCGCCAAAATGAGTGAAAAAATGAACAGCGTACGACGACGACGCAGTACCTATAGAGTGGAGCAACTGCTTATTCAGTTTTATTCAACTATTTAGTCCCTCCACCGTTACAATGAATGGAGGCGGATATTATAATGTATGTAGCATTGCGAATATAAAATATCTAGATTAGGTATAATAAATTCATAATTGATAGTCCGTTACGGTATCAGAGCCAAAAAGTCTTCTTTCTTTATTTATGTACTGTTAGATGCGACATCGACTTTGTTTTATACTACACTATGTAATGATTGATATACCTAAAATAAATAAAATATCTGAGGTTTGGACAAAAATTCAAAAGGTACTTTATTTTGAAAATACCTATTTTGCATTTAGTATTTGAAATACAAAACACAAAACTATTTTTGTTTTTTAGAGTGACATTTCTATGAATTCACTGTCGATAGCGAGCGGTGCGATGGAAAAAGATAACCTTTTATAAAAATATAATAAATAGCCCTGGACAATTAACACAGACTGATACTGAACTGATATAAATAGATATTTTTATTTTGTAAATACATATATAATATACATATAAAACACCCAGACCGATGAAAACAATCGATGACCGATGAGTACAAATGTTTGCACCGTGCGAGAAATCGAACCCGCGACCATCGGATGTAAAGCGGTGTGACCACCGAGGCAGTCGAAATATATAAATAATCTTATGAATTTAATTTATTCTAATTTGTTTGTGTGCGCGGGGTGCGGTGTACGGTGCTCCCCCTGCCTCCACCGTTGCTGGAGCTTGCATGTATGGAGCATTGCGAATATAAAATATCTAGATTAGTAAATTCATAATTGATAGACCGTTACGGTATCTATATATATTCGGATTAAAATAAGTATCGCAGTAAGGACCAGTATATAAAGTGATCAACACAATTAATTGATTTTTGAAATATATATACAGAGCCAAAAAGTCTTTGTGTATTCAAAAAATATCTAATTTGTTTGTGTGCGCGGGGTGCGGTGTACGGTGCAGGGGGGACCCTGCCTCCACCGTTGCTGGAGCTTGCATGTATGGAGCATTGCGAATATAAAATATCTACATTAGTAAATTAATAAATTCATAATTGATAGACCGTTACGGTATCCATATATATTCGGATGAAAATAAGTATCGCAGTAAGGACGAGTATATAAAGTGATCAACATAATTAATTGAGTTTTGGAATATATTCAGAGCCAAAAAGTCTTTGTGTATACCAAAAATTTAGCCGTTCGGAGCCATTCAGTCACGAATTATTAGCAAAAAAAGTGTCGAGTATATCGTACTATCGACGAATATATATGGCCGCATCGCAAAATAGAATGCGACGTTGCCATACCGCCTGAGATATACGCGATAGGAGTCAAGTTATTCAGTGCAAAAGGTGGAATCAGCAAGTGTTTAGCTTGTGGCGTGATCAACAAAGTGCCCAAAGAGGTGTTTATATATATATATATAAACACCTCTTTGGGCACATTGTTGATCACGCCACAACCTAAACACTTGCTGATTCCACCTTTTGCACTGAATAACTTGACTCCTATCGCGTATATCTCAGGCGGTATGGCAACGTCGCATTCTATTTTGCGATGTGGCCATATATATTCGTCGATAGTACGATATACTCGACACATTTTTTACTAATAATTCGTGCATGACTGGCTCCGAACGGCTAAATTTTTGGTATACACAAAGACTTTTTGGCTCTGAATATATTTCAAAAATCAATTAATTATGTTGATCACTTTATATACTTGTCCTTACTGCGATACTTATTTTCATCCGAATATATATAGATACCGTAACGGTCTATCAATTATGAATTTATTAATTTACTAATCTAGATATTTTATATTCGCAATGCTCCATACATAGTAACTCCACCGTTGCAGGGGGAGCACCGTACACCGCACCCCGCGCACACAAACAAATTAGATATTTTTTGAATACACAAAGACTTTTTGGCTCTGTATATATATTTCAAAAATCAATTAATTGTGTTGATCACTTTATATACTGGTCCTTACTGCGATACTTATTTTAATCCGAATATATATAGATACCGTAACGGTCTATCAATTATGAATTTACTAATCTAGATATTTTATATTCGCAATGCTCCATACATGCAAGCTCCAGCAACGGTGGAGGCAGGGGGAGCACCGTACACCGCACCCCGCGCACACAAACAAATTAGAATAAATTAAATTCATAAGATTATTTATATATTTCGACTGCCTCGGTGGTCACACCGCTTTACATCCGATGGTCGCGGGTTCGATTTCTCGCACGGTGCAAACATTTGTACTCATCGGTCATCGATTGTTTTCATCGGTCTGGGTGTTTTATATGTATTTACAAAATAAAAATATCTATTTATATCAGTTCAGTATCAGTCTGTGTTAATTGTCCAGGGCTATTTATTATATTTTTATAAACGGTTATCTTTTTCCATCGCACCGCTCGCTATCGACAGTGAATTCATAGAAATGTCACTCTAAAAACAAAAATAGTTTTGTGTTTTGTATTTCAAATACTAAATGCAAAATAGGTATTTTCAAAATACTTTTTCAAAATAAAGTACCTTTTGAATTTTTGTCCAAACCTCAGATATTTTATTTATTTTAGGTATATCAATCATTACATAGTGTAGTATAAAACAAAGTCGCTGTCGCATCTAACAGTACATAAACAAAGAAAGAAGACTTTTTGGCTCTGATACCGTAACGGCCTATCAATTATGAATTTATTATACCTAATCTAGATATTTTATATTCGCAATGCTACATACATTGTAATATCCGCCTCCATTCATTGTAACGGTGGAGGGACTAAATAGTTGAATAAAACTGAATAAGCAGTTGCTCCACTCTATAGGTACTGCGTCGTCGTCGTATGCTGTTCATTTTTTCACTCGTTTTGGCGCCAAGAGAGGGTCACATAGTCGTGGTCAAGTTAAGAACTTATAATTTAATTTTAATAACAATAGATACAAGTAAAAAGTAGGTATTATATTAATGTACGTAAGTACTGTACTTAAAAATATTTATTCTTCTTTCATTTGAAAAACTTAACACTTAAGGACTTGTACATATACACGTACATACTGCCATTTTCTCTTAAAGACATCCAGAGAAGCACTATTTATCAAATACGCGGGGTGCACCGACCTTTGACCTTATAACAGCTGATTCGCGCGTAACGAATTACATTGCTACTTTTTGGTATTTTATAGTGGATATATCACTATAAAATATTATTATTTCTTTAGATTATGACATAATAACATTGTTTACATGATTTTAAGGGAAACATACGATAAAAAAAATTCCCGTAAAATGTAAAAGATAAAAAATGGTTATTTTTGGTTATCCTTAAGAGATAGACATATACCATCACGGACTTTTTTGTTGACCTTATTTTGATACATCTCAAATCACTAGACAATACGCATTTTCATTAAACAGTATTGTATTTTTATTTATTTATTTAACTTTAATGCACAAAAAAATTTGTACATGTGGCGGACTTAATATTTTGCCGCGTTATTTACCAGGCAACCATGAGTGGTGCAGCGAAAGATTATTGGCGGTGCACTAATATAAATAAGAAAT
The DNA here is from genome assembly GCF_030625045.1 of Achroia grisella. NCBI lineage: Eukaryota > Metazoa > Arthropoda > Insecta > Lepidoptera > Pyralidae > Achroia > Achroia grisella. The sequence continues at coordinate 30,336 of NW_026712813.1, read as the reverse complement.
GTCAAAAAAAGATTTATAAAGATAAGCAAAATATACATTTCTATAAAAAAATAACAATATACATACATAAATATATATGTAAATATAACCCATAAATGTATAAATATCATATATAAGTAAATACATAATGATCCGATAATCAAATTATAAGTACAGTCTCAAATTGAAAGTAAGAAAAACAGAAAATATAGAGAGAACTATAGGGATATAACAGAAAGATGTGAAAAAAGGAGAAGGACAGTAAAAAAGTTACAAATTTAAATAATGTTGCCGCAATTTCTGTTTAAATGAATTTATTACATTATTATATATATTAGGCATACGACTAGCCTTATGACTGTTACTTTTTTTAAATCTATACATCTATACATGTAAATAAAATTGGAGTGTCTGTTTGTAATATTGAAATAACCGTTTTTTACTACTTGCATATGAATATAAATACGGTACATACACCAAAATAACATATTTTACAAGTTTTGTCTGTCTCTGTCTGTTTGTTCCGGCTAATCTCTGAAATGGCTGGACCGATTTTGACGGGACTTTTTTTGGCAAGTAGCTGATGTAATAAGGAGTAACTTACGCTACTGTTATTTTAGAAAAATAAAATAAAATTTCACGCGGACGAAGTCGCTGGGGCCAGCTAGTCTATAGATATACCGAGATTTAATGTTTAAGTTGCTATTATGTTGTTGACAAAATTTTACTGTAATGTTACTATTACGTTATCCTACACAATTTGTATTATTTTGGATGAATAAATAAATAAATAAATAATAATCTATACATATAAATAAAATTGGAGTGTCTGTTTGTAATATTGAAATAACCGTTTTTTACTACATGCATATGAATATATATAAGGTACATATACCAAATTAACAATTTTTATAATTTTTGTCTGTCTGTCTGTCGGTCTGTTTGTTCCGGCTAATATCTGAAATGGCTGGACCGATTTTGACGGTACTTTTTTTGGCAGGTAGCTGATTTATAAGGAGTAACTTAGGCTACTTTTATTTTAGAAAAATAAAGTTAAATTCCACGCGGACGAAGTCGCGGGAACAGCTTGTTTTTAATAAAAACGGTTTATTCGATAGAAAAAACATCTTTTTTGTGGTACTTGAGGATGTTGAAGCCTGTTGTTTATAATATTGAAATAATAGTTTTTGACTACGAGCATATGAATATAAATACGGTACATATACTAAAATTTATTTTTATACAATTTTTGTCTGTCTGTCTGTCTGTTTGTTCCGGCTAATCTCTGAAATGGCTGGACCGATTTTGATGGGACCTTTTTTGACAGGTAGCTGATGTAATAAGGAGTAACTTAGGCTACTTTTATTTTAGAAAAATAAAGTTAAAAACCACGTGGACGAAGTCGCCGGAATAGCTAGTGTATAATATATTAGAGATACCTACGTGTTTTTTTATTGATGACTAGCTGTACACGGGATTTCGTCCGTGTGGAATTTAATTTTATTTTTCTAAAATATAAGAAGTTACATTCCACGCGAAAGAAGTCGCGTGTACAGCTAGTTGTCGGTAGTCTAGCGATTTAGCTAGCACACCGCTTTGATTCCTGCTTGATGGTCGAGGGTTCGATTCCTCGCACGCTGCAAACATTTGTATTCATGAGTATGATTGTTTGTAACGGTCTGAGTGTTTTCTATGTATAGATAATATATATTAATTTACGAAAAAAATCTTTGTATTTGTATCAGTTGTCTGGTACCCATAACACAATGTTCAGCTAGCTTAACTTGGGTCTAGATGAAGCTGTGTGAATTGTCCTGAGATTACTATATTACTATAATAAATCTTTTCAAATCAGCCGATGTTTATTTTTGCCATAATACGTGCTGTTACCATGTGATAATATTACGTACTTACTGTTTGATAATGTGATAATATTACGTACTTATTACTGTTTTAAATGTGATGCGTTCATTATTTATATTTCCTTTGAATTAAAGACAAGTGTATATATATATATATACGCGCACTTAGTTGCACACTTATGTTGATCCAGCCACGACCCGTAGATACATTTGCTGACTCCACTGTCTCTCTCTTTCTACCACTATAATGGTATCGTGGCGGAACGGCAACATGTTGCCGTTCCGCGTTCCCGCGTGTTCCCTAGATAAAGTATTCGTCGATAGTACCTGTACTCGATATATATTTTTTCAACAATTTCCTGCAATAGTGACTCCGTATCAGCAAAATTTTTTAAATGCAAAAACTTTTTGGCTCTGAATATATTTAGAAAATCATTTACTTGTGTGTTGATGAATTTATATACTAGTACATGAAGTACCTAAAATACTTGTTTTGATTCGAATAGGTAGCGATATTATGAATTTATTATACGTAATCTAAAGATTTTGACGAAATAAGAGTAATTAGTTATCTGTTAACCTTGACTTCATACTGGCACCAGTATTATCAGATGATGAACATACTCTTCGAAAACTTACAGCAGAAATATCGTGTTTGGACTCATTAGATTGGTCTCGATGAATAGAGTTTAAAAAACTTAAAATAAATGGTAAATTAGAAATAACGTATAAAAACACTCTACACAAAATTCAACCACTTTAAAACTTAATAATAATAATTAGGAAAAGATCAAAGCTATAAGTGCACTGAAAGTAATTGATGGATGGATTGATTGATTGATATCCACAGAATATTTTCAGTACTAAACAACTCTGTTTGTTCAGTAAAAGTGTAAATACACTGATAACCTTTAATCATATTTTATATGCAAACATTACATGTGCAAACCCTAAAGTTTTATTTCAGAATGGCCAGTAGTTTTGAAGAAATAAGCCTTTGAAATTGTACGTGTAACTTATATGTATACTAGTTTTTTCAGAAGAATGAACAAAAGCAGAATGGCCTAATTGGTAGTGTACCTATGTACCAACTTACACACCCCGGGTTCGATTCCCACCATTGACTATTGTTATTTATTTCTTTTTGTTTTTTATTAAAGTTAATATTTTAATAATTAAATTAATTTATACGAGAAAAACGTAGTTAAGTATTAAATTAATTTTACTAGTTAGGAGTGTACCTGTGTACCAACTTACCACACAGACACCCCGGGTTCGATTCCCACCATTGACTATTGTTATTTACTTCTTTTTGTTATTTTTAAATTTAATATTTTAATAATTAAATTAATTTATACGAGAAAAACGTAGTTAAGTATTAAATTAATTTTACTAGTTAGGAGTGTACCTGTGTACCAACTTACCACACAGACATCCCGGGTTCGATTCCCACCATTGACTATTGTTATTTACTTCTTTTTTTTTTTTTTTTTTAATTTAATATTTTAATAATTAAATTAATTTATACGAGAAAAACGTAGTTAAGTATTAAATTAATTTTACTAGTTAGGAGTGTACCTGTGTACCAACTTACCACACAGACACCCCGGGTTCGATTCCCACCATTGACTTTTTTTTTGTTTTTTTTTTAAAGTAATATTTAAAATTAACTATTTTAATAATTAAATGAATTTAATCGATAAAAACGTTGTTAAATATTAAATAAATTTTAAGTGACATTAACTATTATAGCATGCACAAAAAATATTTTGTAATAATAAAGAAAATACATTTGAAATGTTGTTGTGTTAATTATTTATAAGATCTTACTATAATTGTTAGCTGCTTTACAATTTAGAAAGTATAATAGTTAATGTAAATTAAAATTAATTTAATACTTGACAACTTTTTGTTCGATTAAATTCATTTAGTTATTAAAATAGTTAATTTAAAATATAAAATAAAGCCAAACAAAAAAAAAATAATAAAATAAATTCTATAGCGGGAATCGAACCTTGAGCGTCCGTTTGGTAAGTTGATTTGAAATTCAAAGGCTTTCTTTTCTTCGAAATTACTGGCCATTTTGAAATAATACTTAGGGTTCGCATACCCCCCTTATCGGATACTACTACTACACGGAGTTTCGTCAAAATAACATATTTAGGTTAGGTATAATAAATTCATAATTAATAGACCGTTATGGTATCTGTATATATTCGGATCAAAACAAGTACTATGAAATAAGAACGAGTATATAAATTGATTAACACAAGTAATTGATTTTTGAAATATATTCAGAGCCAAAAAGTCTTCTTTCTTTATTTATGTACTTGTTAGATGCGACAGCGACTTTGTTTTATACTATACTATACTATGTAATGATTGATATACCTAAAATAAATAAAATATCTGAGGTTTGGACAAAAACTCAAAGGGTAATTTATTTTGAAAAAGTATTTTGAAAAGACTTATTTTGCTTTTAGTGTTATAGTACTTTAAGTGTTATATTTTAAGTAACAATGTTTAATTATATAATTAATACCACTGCACCAACACTCCGATAGTGCAAAAAATTTAGCTGTTTCATTATTTTTTAGTTCAATTAGTGGTCTACCTAAGTCCTGGGTTAAGGGGGAGAGTCATGACCCCCCATGACTCCCAAGACCTCCATGACGCTCGGATCCGCCGTTACGTCTTCTCTTCATTCGCTCAGTAACGTTGTTACAAAAGGAAAAATTCCCGTCCAAAAAATAACAAGTATTGAGTTTTGATCTGGAGTTACGTTACTCCAGACTGATTTCAATAAATATTTAGATTAGATAGACTATTATTCTTGAAATACTAGCTAGACATTATTAAGTTACTGTAGCCATAATGTAGTAGCCCAAACGTGCCAATGAGGAAGCCCTTGGCAAATGCTGCACCCTGATTGGCCCGTTTGAATTGGATCAAGAAGTGGTCGTATGCCAAAAAGGTGGATTTGTATAAAATCGTGTATAAATCGCTTAATTATTATTATTACTCGTCGTGACAGTTGTGGCTCAAAACGGATCAACATTTATATATGGTCAGCTGGCATTAGATCAACAAAAGGCCTCCGGATCAACAAGTGAAAATGGATCAACAAAAAACTACCTATACGGCACGTCTGAGCCACAAAGTGCCCAAGGGGATATTTATATATATATATATATATATATATATAAAATACAATACATTCTTTACATTCGTAACAAAAATACTTCTAAAGAACTGCCACTAATTCCAACTCAAGTTGTAAAAGTCATCCGAAGTTAGCTTCCGCGGGAAAAAAATCCTCACCGCAGAACAAATTTCGACCAAAAACTGTCGCAGAATTATATTTAACTTTTTCTAAGGAGCCATTTATGTGAGCCAAAAGTCCTGTTCTAGCGAACAAAACCTCTTTAATCTTGTTAAGGAAATTTTAACAATTATTATTATTGCTACCGTATTCTCGGATTAAAACCTTCCCCAGAATAGCAACATGCTCACAGCGTAAACATATCCCCGTTAATAAAACTGGATACTGTAAGAATTTAAAGTTACTTCTGTAATAATATTTTACACTGTGACACTGCAGGAGTAGGCCAGCAAGTTTCGTTAATTCACCAAGTTTAGAAGATTCCTTTTATAGATACAATATCTGTTTAAAACGGAATTAAGTTTTTGCATTATGTTTTATCTTTTGACTGTCTTCTTCTTAATTTATTTAGGATCCAGTGTTAACTTTTAATTACCTAATTAACAAGTAATTACTGGAATCTTTGCTTCTGTAAATTAATATAATTAGATAATTTTTTTTGTTGTTATTTCGTTTCATGATCGACCTTGCTGGTCTTAGCACGAAGCATTTATTGTAGACACGTCTATTTTTATTAATAAAAGAAACAGTGTTATTATCTAATACTGCAACTTTATATTGGTTTAAGATTTTTTTATAAACAGTAAGGTTTTATATTTTTTATATTTTTTGTTACTAATAAAAAATCAAATATTTTCTATTTATGGATACGGTTAACAAAAGCCAAAAAATTATAACAAATTATGAATAAAGATGGCGGTAGATAACAAAAGTGGCAGTAAACATTCCTTTTTGCCTCATAACTAACTCTAATATAAAAATAACTCGTCTACAAAGCAAACACATAGATATTATTTTTGCTGGTATGTATGTATGTTGAACTGTTTCCTCATAACTACCAAACTGATATTTCATTTCGGTTTCACTTCTATTTCATGCTCGATATTTTCCATCATTAGACAGTTTAACTTTACCTTAACACTCTTATGTTTATTGTTAAAAAAACTCATATAATTTTTTATGTCGGTCAGGTTCGATCTCACGATCTTTAGACATAAAATGCCTTAGAAATCCACTGATCTAGTGGATAACGATCTCTTATTTTTGTAACTTGTTAATGCCCTCACAATCTTTGGCATAAGATGATGTAGTATCCTATAGGCCATAACGATGTGTTGTTAATAAATATTTTTGTAGATTGTTAATGTCTATGAACTGAATCCTTTAAATGTAAACGTTTAGATGCGACCAAATATTATACTCCCATCTTTTATGCTCCAGCGATTTAGTCTGCAAACACTTTAACTAGGGTGGCCAATTGTCCACGTTTAAACGGGACGTCCTGTTTTCATATCCAAGTCCCGTGTCCCGACGGAGAGATAGGTGGGACGCAAAGTGTATTTACATATACGTACGACTATATTTATATACATATATATTATTAATTTTTTCGTCATTTTCATGATGTCACGTGACGCCGCGTATCACACGGTACGTTTAAATACAGAGTAAAGGATAATTGGAGAAGCGCAGCAGTAAGAAGGTAATTTCATAGTGTTAAAAAAGTACTTAAAGTTTTATAAGAATCCCGTTTTTTTTTTTAATATATATTATTAGCTGTTACCTGCAACTTTGTCTGCTTTTCTAGATAAAATATAGATTACATACCTACTATCTTCTCGCCAAATTTCATTAGAAGACGTCCTGTTAAAACAGTAGTAGCAATCTGCTGTGAGTAGTATAATGCTCAAAGTCACAGGCGCCATCCTCAACCACCACTGGTCGACGTCAAATCTAGCGTCGATGACGGCATTAGTCAATCGACCAGTGAGAAGCACCGCTCATCACGCGACACATATGAGCACCAATAAAAAGGGTGGATACTCCACCCCTATGTAATTTAAAAAACGTTAAGTTGTTGCAATAAACGCTTCATGAGAAGAGGTCACAGTTTCATTTTAAAACACTCTTCCTTACCAAAAAACAAATTAACATAATTTCTTGGACCTTCGTACCCGGATCTTCATCAACCAGCAACCAGAGGAGGACAATTGTTGGATAAAAGGCAGCAACAGCACATCAATATATCGAACATCATCAATAAAGCGCAGTTCGGTAAGACGTACCAGCCAAGATATCCCTCAACCTTCCTCTTCACCTGTGTTAATACTGTTTTTTTCAACGTTTCTAGTGTCGTGTGTTAATACTTCACGCAAATTACGATCGGTGCTAGTGACTACAGTCAACGGTCAACGCTTCAAATTTCGCAAACGTGAGTACTCCATATTCATACCACACAACCCCAATGATGGATCAGGCTAATTTATCAGTTCCCGTAAAATCCCCTACTAGATCTCCTAATAAGACTAGTGAATTAAGTCTATATATACGCAAAAGAGGCGTCATTAAAGGTAGGCTAACAAAATTGCATAAATACATAGAATCAGTCCTTTTACAACCGTCTTCATTCAAAAAAGCCGAATTCAAATTACGCATACAAGGCGCATCTTCTCTATTAACCGATTTTAATGAAGTTCAGTCTAAAATTGAAGAGTATTCTGATGATATCGATGAACAATTAGAGCATAGGGAAGAATTTGAAACAAATTATTACGGTGTGATTGCTAGGGCTGATGAGTTGCTATCTGGTGACAAATCTACCGAAGATTCTCATAAAGGATCTCTTAATTTAATGAAATTGCCGACCTTATCTTTACCTTCCTATGACGGTTCCTTTGAAAATTGGCTGGAGTATAGGGATTGTTACCTATCACTAATACATAACTCCAAAGAAATAAGCGCAATACAAAAATTTCATTATTTAAAATCATCATTGAAGGGTAGCGCTGAATTAGTTATAGACTCACTAGAGTTTTCTGCAGCTAACTATTCCGTTGCATGGGAGTTACTCGTAAATAGGTATGATAATAATAGATTACTAATTCATAACCACGTTAAAGCATTATTTTCAATCCAACCATTGACAAAGGAATCACCAGAGTTATTGAGAAAGCTTATCGACACTGTACTTAAGAATATACGCGCATTAAAAATTCTCGGTGAGCCTACTGAACATTGGGACACACTAATTATTTATATAATCGTTTCAAAATTCGATCCCATCACAGAACGCGAATGGGAGCAACACAAAACACTATTATTTTCAATTAACACCAGTGATTCTCAATGTCGGTTGAAACTTCAAAATTTGCTAGATTTCGTTGGTCGTAGGGCGGACATGTTAGAAACGTTAATAGTGTCAAACAAACCGATGCACAATAATATTAAAAAACAACACATTAATCAGTCGCAAAAGATACACTGTAACGTTTCTTCCATGTCCACAAATAAACCACAACAAAATACAATTACACACTACAAATCCTGCCCTATGTGTCATTCCAAACATCCATTATATTCATGCCAGCAGTTTTTAAATCTATCAGTTTTAGATAGATGTAAAATAGTCACACAAAATAAATTATGCGAGAACTGTTTACGCTTAGGACACTCGGCTACTGACTGTCGATTCGGTCCATGTCGGCACTGCTCGTGTAAACATAATACACTATTACATCGAGATGACACACACTTGCAACGAGAGGTTACTGATGGAGGCACGCAAAATAACGCTTTAACGTTATTCACATTAGATAACAAATCGCATGCACAGGTGTCGACTAATAGTGAACCGGTCTTGCTATCTACTGCAGTTCTTGGCGTACGGGACAAAAGTAAAAACTATATCAGCGTCCGCGCGCTTCTCGATAGCGGTAGTCAGCGGTCTTTCATAACACAATCATTATGCAATAAAATAAACGCACAATTAATACAGTCCACTTATAACATAAAGGGTGTAGGCAGCGCCGTTACACAGTGCACACAGACTTGTAACATTAATATCAGGTCCCTGTGTAGCTCCTATACTACCAATATTCAATGTTTAGTGCTACAACATATAACAACAAAGTTACCATCAACATCAATAAATATAAGTAATATTTGCATTCCTTCTCATATACAGTTAGCGGACGCAAAATATTTCGAGTCACAATCGGTCGACATCCTATTGGGTGCCGATTTATTCTGGGATCTCCTTGATGAAGGAAAGATTCGTCTTGAAAATGGTCCATTTATACAAAACACAAAATTAGGATGGATCATTTCGGGACCTATATATACGCACACTCCTAAATACTCACAAGTTTCATGCAATTTTACTCACACATTAGACTCACAGTTGCGTAAATTCTGGGAACTTGAGGAATTACCGAGGGTTACTAATGTACTCAGTATTGAGCAAAGGGCTTGTGAGGAACGCTTTACAACTACCACAACGCGCACAGAGGAAGGCAGGTTTTGTGTGCGCATACCTTTCAAGGATAGTCCTAAATTATTAGGTGAATCATACTCTCAGGCACTGAATCGATTTTATGCACTTGAGAAACGATTACAACGCACACCTAATTACAAACAATTATACATTTCATTTATGCGGGAATACATTGAGCTGGGGCATATGTCACGAATACACACATACAATACTCCACACTACATAATGCCACATCATGGTGTTTTTCGCGCTCATAGTACCACAACAAAACTACAGGTTATATTTGACGCAAGCGCAAGTACCACCTCGGGTAAATCGCGCGAAAAATATAACAAGATTAGTCGGATTTTGATGACAGGTTGCTTTCCATTGCGCAAGTGGATATTCAATCACAAAGAGGACTCGTCATCAACTTCATCACATAACTCACACGCGTCAAAGGAGTTAACGCGCGATCATTCATGGCGGCATATATGTGGTAGCCAAAATCCAGCGGACATAGTATCCCGCGGTGCCTACTTAGATACACTACACACTAATAATTTATGGTGGGAGGGACCGCCTATTTTAATTGATTCAAAGTATAACTCATCAACCATTTGTTGTAGTGAGAATGAGGACAGTTCAGGTCGTCTGTTGTCTGATTTACCCGAGGTTAAATCAAATTCAGTTCATACTTATCACATAACACAAGATTTGAGTTGGTTTCCTTTTCATAGATTCTCACAACTCAATCGCATGATACGCGCCTGTGCGTATATTTTACGCTTCATAAATAACACACAAATTAAAAATAATAAACGGACAGGTGTACTGAGTGTCGATGAGTTGAGTGAATCACAACAAAGGTTAATACATTTTGTTCAATTGGAATCCTACTTTGACATTTACACTACATTAATAAAAAATAATCAATTAAATAATTCGCACAATTTATCAAATTTAAATTTATTTCTAGATAAAAATAATTTAATTAGAGTAGGTGGTCGGCTTAGTAATTCTACTTCATTTACTTACGACAAAAAACATCCCATATTATTATCAGGCAAACATCAATTTACCATACTACTGTTTCGTGCGGAACACAAACGTCTACTGCACGCAGCGCCACAGGCTCTCTTGTATGCGATAAGAGAAGTATGGTGGCCGATTGGTGGGAGAAATATTGCCAGACAAACCGTACATAATTGTGCTAGATGCGCTCGCTTTCGTGCTAAACCGCTAACACCTCTTATGGGTAATCTTCCTGTGCAACGGATAACCCCTGGATTTCCATTCATGTGTTCTGGAGTCGATTACATGGGTCCGGTTTATATTTTAAATCGCAAGGGCCGGGGAGCACGCGTTATAAAGGCATATGTTGCAATTTTCATTTGTTTTACTACTCGCGCAGTTAATTTAGAATTGGTAGGTGATTTGTCAACAGATGCGTATTTATTAGCTCTCAAACGATTTATTTCTCGCCGTGGTAAACCGTCTGACATGTTTTCAGACAACGGCAGAAACTTTGTAGGACTCATGAATGAATTTCAAAATTTTCTCTCTAATTGTTCACAAGATATTATTAACTACGCTATTAGTCAAAAAATTAAATTCCATTTCATACCTCCTTATTCTCCTCATTGGGGTGGTCTGTGGGAAAGTGGTGTACGCTCATGCAAGAATGTATTGCGACGCGTAGTCGGTAACTTGCATTTAACATATGAAGAGTTCAATACGGTATTAACACAGGTCGAAGCTGTTTTGAACTCCCGTCCACTTAGTCCTATGTCCACAGATCCTCATGACTATTATCCCTTAAGCCCAGCTCATTTCTTGGTCGGTCGTCCGCTGACTGCGCCGCCGTGCTCTGATGTTCAAGACTTCACGCCATCAAACTTGACACGATATCAACGGGTAGAACAAATACGCCAACATTTTTGGACAAGGTGGTCCAAAGAATATATATCTGAGATGCAAATAAGGAACAAATGGAAAACTCGCCAAGCAGACCTGAAGCCAAACACCTTAGTGCTCATCAAGGACGACCACTTACCTCCATTAAAGTGGCGTTTAGGACGCATCATTTCCACTCTCCCGGGCAAAGACGGGGTATCAAGAGTCGCTGACATAAAGACGGAGACCGGCATCGTTAGGCGGGCATTCTCTAAAATATGCCCTCTTTGGAACGAAGAAGAAGAATTGAAAGTGGAACCTTCCAAGGCCGGGGGCATGTTAAAACAGTAGTAGCAAATCTGCTGTGAGTAGTATAATGCTCAAAGTCACAGGCGCCATCCTCAACCACCACTGGTCGACGTCAAATCTAGCGTCGATGACGGCATTAGTCAATCGACCAGTGAGAAGCACCGCTCATCACGCGACACATATGAGCACCAATAAAAAGGGTGGATACTCCACCCCTATGTAATTTAAAAAACGTTAAGTTGTTGCAATAAACGCTTCATGAGAAGAGGTCACAGTTTTATTTAAAACACTCTTCCTTACCAAAAAACAAATTAACACGTCCAGTTGTTTAGTTTAATAACACACAGATATTTTTGTATTTATAATATTTGCATAGATTTATAGTAATACTCGAAATTTAGGATTAAAATGAAGCCTTGCAAAACAATTAATATTTAAAAAATTTTATCCGTTAAATCCCAAGAGTTGGCCAGCCTAACTGTGGCGGTGTCGCCCGGCTTTCTTGAAGCTAAAATAAACTGCGTAGGTAATAAACTCACAGTTTCCCAGTTAATTAAGAGGAACGTGTCATGTCGCGAATGAGGTAAATTAAAATATATACGAGTACAGCCTATTTTGAGATTTAATTCCGGCTAAATCTTAGGAGTACTTCAACGTGGGTTTATCTGGATGTACCGTCTTTGTGGTTTAAAATTTCATTTTGCATTTTAAGTGTTGCCAGTTATTTTTTAAAATAATTACCATTTTTTAGTTTTAATATTAAGTCTATTGATTAAATATATTGGAGTATAATATTATTGTTTTTATTTTTCCTTCGTTCGCACCTTCCTAATAGTGAAAGAATTTTTCAAATCGGTCCAGTAGTTTCGGAGCCTATTCAATACAAACAAACAAACAAATAAACAAACAAACTGTTCCTCTTTATAATATTAGGATAGATTACATCAGCAGTTTAATTTCATTATTTTGTAGCAACCCATTAAAGTAAATAAAAAAAACTAAATATTTTATATTTAATATATTTCTCTTAAGTCAGTCAATAAATCACTGAAATGTCTATTTTTGTTTTAATTTAGGACCTTTTGCACAAACTAAAAGTACATGCCAGTCCCATTGTACTCTACAAATAATTAATGCATTACCTAATTCGATTCCATTATAGAAAGTACATATATTATGTAAAGTACAACATATAATGTACTGATAATTCTTCAATGATTCGTTTGAATTCCAATGAAAATTATTCCCTCCCGTGATTAAATGGACTGTAAAACAAAAGCTGAATCCAAAAACTTTAGGTATTGTGAACTAAAAGTAGAATATTTTACAAAATACAAACATTATTTATATAAACAGGATTTAGATTATACAATTGAAAAAAATGAACAAACAAATTGTAAAACTACGATTGTATAAATGAATGTGTGTAGGCGTGGGGATAGAAGTGGGAAAGACGTGAGTGTGCATGTGTGTGTGGGTAGTTGTGTGCGTGGGTGTGAACGTGAGTGTGTGTGTGTGTGTGGGTACGAATGCATTGTAAATAAAGATTTAGTATTAGAGAAATAAACTAGTCGGTGTAAATATGTAAAATTTTATTGTCTAGCAAACAATCGTTACTAAGTAACCAATACCTGACGTTGAGGGTAACGTCGCTGGAGTCGAGTCACAACGTGAGTTTCAAGGCATTTATGGCCCGGGTCCCCACCCACATGCTACCCACCTTCTAGAAGGGTCCTCCTTCATGAAGGTGGGTAGCATTGTATGTGCATGTGTGTAGGCGTGAGGGGAAGAGAGGGAAGACGTGAGTGTACATGTGTGTGTGGGTAGTTGTGTGCGTGGGTGTGAACGTGAGTGTGTGTATGTGTGGGTACGAATGCATTGTAAATAAAGATTTAGTATTAGAGAAATAAACTAGTCGGTGTAAGTATGTAAAATTTTATTGTCTAGCAAACAATCGTTACTAAGTAACCAATACCTGACGTTGAGGGTGACGCCGCTGGAGTCGAGTCACAACGCGAGTTTCACGGCGGTTCCCCACCAACATACTGCCCACCTTTATGAAGGAGGACTACTGGCTGACGGGTATGGTGTATCGGCGCTACCGTGGCAGATTGCCGTCGTTAGTTCCGTGACCACACAGACAATATTTAGTTTTAAAATATTATTTCATATGTATGTTAGTCTATAAGGTATTTATGATATGGACCTAGTTGCCTGAAATAAATAAATAAATAAATAAAGTAAATACTTTTTTATTTTTGTGTATATTAAGATTACAAACCTCAATACTTAGCTTTCTTATTATTTCAAACAGGTTGTACTAGTATTTTTTTCTGATAAGACTCAACAAACTCGTGTACATTTTATAAACATATCAAACCGACCCGATACCAGGAAATTTCTCTTTTATATGTTCAATGTTTACAATTGGAAACAACATGTAAAAAGTGTAACACAATATTGACATTGCTTGTTTGCATCAAATGTAAAATAACTAAAATATCACCAAATAGTATGAGGACTATTTGGTGATATTTTGAAATATCTCGTTTATTATTATAACACTAGCTTTTGCACGCGGCTTCGCTCGCGGTAATTTATACCCTTAGGGGTGGAATTTATCAAAATCCTTTCTTAGAGGATGCCTACGTCATAGTAGCTTTATGCATGCAAAGTCTCAGCCCGATCGGTTTAAAATTGACAAACTTTCATCCCCTATTTTATCCCCTTGGGGATAGAATTAATCAAAATCCTTTCTTAGCGGATGCCTACGTCATAACATCTACCTGCATGCCAAATTTCAGCCCGATCCGTCCAGTGGTTTGGGCTGTGCGTTGATAGATCACTATGTCAATCAGTCAGTCACCTTTGAGTTATATATATTTAGATTTGAACAAAGTTTAAAACTGTATTGACATTACTCGTTTCTATTAAATGTAAAATAATTAAAATATCACCAAATAGTATGAACACTAAAGATTTTAACGGAAAACAATATAACTGCTCATTTTTAGTTCAACAATTTATCAAACATTCAGTAGAAAGCCTTGTATAAAATGTGTTACCATATTTAGATGTGTTATAAGTAACGAAAGTAGTATGTTGTTGACTATCGGGAACTCAATAAATATAAAATGTGGTAAAATCCCGTGATTTTACTAATTATACGTATGAATAACTGATTTTTGATTTCGTTTTGATCCAAAATTGTATGTTTTTATGTATAAAAAAAGATCGTAACTGCTCATTTCAATTTCAACAATGATCAAACATTGGATTACTGTATAAAATGTATTATATATTTAGAATAGTATTATGAATAACGAAAGTGGTATTCTGAGTAATGGAGGAATACCACAACGAAATAAAGGTACCTTTGTACCGTTACACTTCTGTGGCAAGGCTGAGCTCCTTGGAGCAGGGTACATGACGCCTTTGACGTTGCAGGCATACAAAGGCTGTAGTAACCACTCATCAAGTGCTGTGCTATATGCTAGCTTATAAATTGTTTAATATTTTATTTATTATATACACACAACTGTTAATAATTTTTCGTGATTCTCATAAACGACAACAGCAACACTAACAAATGACAGCGACTTATGAGAAGTTGAAATTTGCGAACGTTTTTTGATAGAATCAATCACGAAATCGAGTCGGTAAATTAAAAATCTTTCATGCTCGCTTGTTTTATAAATACATAGTTGGCCCGCAATACTAGCGACTAGATCGGTAGCCAAACTCGGTTGAGATTGTGTTTCTATACAACTTGCATGAGCAACTAGAAACCACGTTTCTATAAATTTATTAAACTTTATAAAAATACATCAACATGTGATTAAAGTGAAAGAGTTACATAAAATTGGACTCAGATATTTCATCTCCATATCGGAACAATATATAATACTACGTTAGAATTTGAGTGTCACAATACAGATAACGTAAAATGGAATAATTATTATGTTTTGTTGAAACCATAAGACCATTTACACGTTTGATACTGTAGCTTGAAAAGGTTTGAATACAATACATATGGCCCACGCAACGCTAAATCACCTGGTTTTCGTCACGCACAACTCTTTTGTTCTCTATTGTTCAGTCTTGTGGTTTCTGAAAGGTATTGTACTAAGCCATGGAGTAAATTTTCCTCATACATGGAGGCGGTAATTGTAATTCTAACTAAAAAGTAAAGAAAACAGAAATTGAATAATTTTCCCCTTTCTAAACCTTGAGTATGTTTAGAAATTTTAACGGGCAAAAAGTGACAGAAATCTGTAGAAGAAATCTTCAAAATTGAATTCACCTGATCGCAGGTGAATCCAATTTTGAAGATTTCATTGCAAAATTTACTTGCTATATACAGTAAAAATAATATACTAAATTCTACATGTACATATGTACATGTAGAATGTAGATGCACGTATATTTATATATATATATTTTTAATATTCATATTTTTATAAAATAAGTATTTAATTGACTTTATAAAATTAACAATGTTAATATGAATAAATGACCTAAAATTGATCCTTGGGATACACCCCTGAAGTAAGAATATTATTTGTCTCTTTTGAGTGGGGTTAGTTTTAGATACAATACTAATGCTAATGTTGAAGTAAAAGATTGATTTTCTATTTAGACTAACTGGCACTAGTTTACTAATTCCTATGCTCGAATACTATTATTTACTATATCAAAGGCCTTCAAATAATCATTACTAGCGGAATATTCCCTTCAAATCGATGAGGCGCTTATTTTAGTTTACAAATTCGCACTGAAGTAAACTCTTGATAATGTAAGTTCTTGTGATTACACTGAACTATTTATTTATATATAATTGTAGTGTATTGTGTACTGTTGTAGTCGTCAGTTGCAAGTACTGTTAATTTGGCTTTATTTTAGTAGTCACCTCGTTCGTTGATGTACATCTATCTCTTGACACTATTGACATTTCTACTATACTCGCTCGATAAGTATTTATTCCATTATTCATTTTTCTTCTATCCTTTCCAAATGACCAAACCAAACCCTTTTCAACCTTTGTCACTACATCGCCTTTCAATCCACAATTCGTAGCATGATACTCATCTTTGTCAAAATCGATCAAATCATTGCATTGTCACATGTATGTACGATACAAAAAATATACAGTACTGTAATAGTATAAATATTATTATATCCCTTTTATATGCCTTGATTTTTTTTTGTTATGATTATTTTTGCACCGCCAACAATTCTTCTATGTACTACCTATGGTTGACTGGTAGAAAATACCACACGGTGTTAAGTCCGCCGAATGTACTTTTGTACTGTGTACATTAAATTTATATAAATAAATAATATACTGTTTAGTAATATACTATAACAAAGATAATCTGTTAAAAATATCACAATCACATTTCGGTTTCGTAAGGGTCTGCCTAAGGGAATGCTTAAACTATCAGGATTAGCGCTTGTATGCCATACAAGTTCTTACTTTATATGCAAGGCTTACTTTATGTGACCTCAATGGTAAATAAGCTAATAGCTAATTGGATGGTTAATACCAACTATTGCCTATATACATAAAACGTAGTTTTTTACGATTCTCTATTAAAAATACACACAACCCTACATATTCACCCTTCTGCCATCCCTACCATGGCCCAATTTTTTATAGCGATAACAATTTATATAACAAAACAACGTTACCCGGGTCAGCTAGTTATAGTATAAAGATGAAAATCGACGTTTATCCCTATAATTGGTGACAAGCGAACATCGGAATATTCCTTTTTCTCATATCATACGAGAATATATTTAGGGATATTGTTTACGAGATAACCTATCAGAATATTGCAGAAATATATTGCTACTTTAGCGGAATTGCATTTACTCGTTACATGAACTCGAATATTCGATCTTTTATATATCGCTGTCACGTATTCAAGGGTTGCTGCGATAAGAATGCATTGTGTTCATGTTCAACGTTATTTAACGTTATTTATAGCTTTAAATTAACAGCTTGCTGTTATTCTTGCATCGCCTCTTATTTAATAGGGATAAATTTATGATCTCAGATTAATTACGCTTTATAAATCTGATGATGGATATTTTTTAATATTATACTAGCTGTGCCCCAGATTTCACCCGCGTGAAATTTATTGCCTATATGTTATTCTGATGTATTAGCTATATCACTGTAATGTTTTATCAAAATCCGGTCCATAGTTTTTGCGTGAAAGAGTAACAAACAAATATATTCACAAACTTTTGCATCTATAATATTATTAAGATTAAGACAAGATTGTGCATTTTTGTGTAGCTGATTAGCGGAAGTGAAGAAACTTGCATCTATTGTTTCCATTCACGTTTTTGGGGAGAAATAAATTAATAATAATTATTATTATACATTGGTAATGTTTGTGACATTTGTATATATTATAATTATTTTTTACTGTTTTTACTATGAAGGGAAAATTGATGGTACTACACAAGTAAAACCATGGCAAACAACTAGTATCTTACTATGTCACTATACGGGTAATTTTACTAATATTATAATCGAGAAAGTTTGTGAGTATAGATGATTATTATTTTATAGATGAACGGATTTTGATGAAACTTTACAGTAATATATCTTATGCATCATAATAAAACTTAGGATACAAATATCATGCAGATGAAACCGCGGGCAGAAGGTTGTCACAAATAAAACACACTAAAAAAAGGCCGAATAAAATGTACTCATAACCGTCGAGTCTGTATGAATACATTGATTAATATGTGGGAAGCCAAGGAGATACGATTGAATTGGTAATACTCGACAATCCATTGTTTCTGCCTATCCCTAAGGGATACTGCCGTAAAGTATTGTATGTCTTATTAATAGCATACGTTTCCATTTTTCTGCTCGCTTCACTCCCCAACTGACATCTTCCGCTTCATTTCTTAATATAGGTATGGTAGATTAATGATTTCTCCCCTGTATAGGTACATTAATAATGATACAAACGAGTCAGGAGCGGTACTTCATTAATCATAACAGTACTCGGGAGCCTAGATATCGCCTGCAACAGATAACGTGAGACCACAGAGCATGGAAATGTTCAGAAAAAACTAAGAGCGAATTTAGAATTTTTTTGCAAAATATTACATTTTTTATATACTAGCTCATATACCAAGAATACCGATGGTCCCAACTGATCTGCCAATACCATTTAAACGCGTTCAATTTCCCGTTAAAATATCTTATATGTAATACACATATGTATGATTTGATCTTAAAAAACTA
Organism: Achroia grisella; assembly: GCF_030625045.1. Classification (NCBI taxonomy): domain Eukaryota; kingdom Metazoa; phylum Arthropoda; class Insecta; order Lepidoptera; family Pyralidae; genus Achroia; species Achroia grisella. The sequence goes on along the minus strand of NW_026712813.1, from coordinate 11,383 downwards.
CGCGGATTTTGATACGTTTTTTATTTAATAGATAGACAGAATAGATAGACTCAAAAGGAAGGTTTAGAATATGTAACGTCCAACTAATGAACACGGATCTTTAAACGCGCGATAACCTATATATTTCATGTCCACGTGAGCGAAGCCGCAGGCGGAAAGCTAGTTTTTTATATATTACTAGCGACACGTTCTGGCTTCGCACGGATGTATTATAAATCTTTGAATTTCACGACTTATTCTGTACTACACCACGCATGTGTTATACATGTAAAGCTTACTCTTGAATCGGTCTGTCTATTGTTAAAAACTGAATTAAAATCCGTTAAGTAATTTAAAAGATATAAGAGAACAGACGGCGGTGATGATTTCGTTTTATACTATAATGTATAAAGATTAGCTAACCCGTCAAACGTTGATGTGTTATATAAATTAATATTGCGCTATTCAGGAATAGGGGTTCATGGTGTAGTAAAACGTCAGATCATTCTCTAACTGATTTTATTTCTATGAGGTAATTCTATATTCTGAAGCAATACAAACCATGCAACATATCCACATAATATTATACTAATTATTACTACATGTATCCAAAGTAATAACATAAAAATATAGATTTAAAAATAATAAAAGTATCAAAAGAGGTTGCGGCGGCCGGTCGCCAACAATATAAGTAAGCACTTTTTCTAAATCTGAAATAGGTTATTATTATTATTATTATTTTATACATACATATATTATATTTTAAAGTGGTAGAGCAAGCTGTACGACCACACGTGGTTGTTCAGCTCGATTGGGCCGCTAGAACCGGGAAATACCACACCTCGGCAGAAAACCAGCGTTAAGCGTAATCGCGTTTCGCATGGTGAGCTGTAGGTTCCGGATGCCCCTCCCCGCCCCCGATCCCTTTCCTACTTCCTTCCCCTACCCACCCCTCCATGGCAGCGGAATATAAGAGATTTTTACCCCAGGGTGGTACCAGTAACCGTGTTACTGGAGAATCCACTTCTGAGATATCACACTCAGGCTGCCCTGCGTATTCTGGGGTGGACAATACTCCGCTCAATTTGGCTAAGAGGAAACCCAGCAAATCTCCATCGGCATTTCCCTTGCTCAGAGTCAGTTTTTGCAACATCAGGGGAATTCATTCCAATCTCAACGCCGTCCACCACCATCTAGAGACAGCGAGGCCGGCTTTGCTCTTCCTTAAGGAGACGCAAATATCCTGTCCCGACGAAATTTCGTACCTGACCTACCCTGAATATAAATTGGAACACCATTTTATTACACGGGCCGGTGTGTGCGATTATGTCGGAGAGGATATTTGCTGTCGCCGTCTTGGTACACTTGAAGGTACTGACCTGTCCATTTTATGGTTGCGTGTAGATTGCGATGACCACCCCCGCATCTTTGCATGCTTATACAGGTCCCATAGTGGTAACACCGAAACTGACCTACTCATTTTATTTTTTTATTTTAATTCATCTTTATTTAAGTATAACAAAATCAATACAAATAGATATACATCTAAGAGTACACAAACATATTTTTTGCGTTACACAGACAATAAGTCTTTTTAAACATATAACAGTACGAAAATATTATATACAATAAATATGACGATCAATAATTAACTCTATAAAAATATTTATGTACGGTTTGATAAATATACCTACATAATACAACAATGAAACAAAAATAATATACAACTAGTATTAGAGCTACAATAACATTAACCTACTCATTGAACTCATTGTTATTGACCTACTCATTGAACACGTCTAAATGGCTACAGATTTTATGCTCCAACAGATTTTTTTTCATCTTACCCATGGGGGCGAGTTTGCTTCACACTGGACGATCCTAATGTAATAGCTGAATCTGTCATCGATGTAGTACTTCAGGGAATGGAGATGTTTATTCCTGCTACTTTTCTGCTGTACTCTATATAATTTTTCCCTACTTTTCAGATTCCTTACTATTCCTTCGTAATTGTTCTCATTTTTCTGCTGTAATCTATGAATTTTCCCTTACTTTTCCTTCTTTCTTCACATTTTTTCGTAACTTTTCTCTACAATTTCTGCAAAAATCAGAAATTGTAGAGAAAAATTACGAAAACATTTATTTCAGTTAAGACAATAATCATATTTCCTCTGATAATGCAGGTGTCATCTGATTTGCGAACTCGTTTACACTCTATGCCATAAAGAAATAATTATACGTAGTATCTGTTACACGAGATCTTAACATTATCCAGTGTAACTTAATCCTTACGCTTACCTTAATTCTATCGTATTGCTATCTGTAATACAAATTATTGGAAATTCCATCACACTTATTGATTCCACTGTAACTCTATACGTGACCATGTCATTGTTAATTGTTTCTTTAACAATGCTCATGTGAGGCAACTACGACCTAATTAAGACTATATACCGTTAATATTTATAGTTTATTGTAGAATAAAAGAAGTTTAAAAGATGTGATCTATATCAACAATACAGGAAGTTTTAAGTCATACTCGCTTTAAAGTCTAAACATGTGGCATTGAAGACAATCTAGCTTAGGTTGTTTTCCTTCTAATATAGTTAATTACAATGACGGCAGATTCGTCCGTCATATTCGTGAACGGGTTTTTGAGGATTGGTACACTTACTGTCATAACTTCTTCTTTAATGAGGTCTCCTTCAAAATCAAAATTAATTTATTCATATATGACATTTTGACTGCTTTTGAACGTTAAATTTTTGTATTAATATTTTTCTCTATCGTTTTCAGTATACAGATTCAATTGAGAAGAACTCACAAGAACCAAGTAATCAACTGTATTTATTTTATTTTTAAAGATAGTTTATTTATATTGTATACTTCTATATTATATATATTCCTACTACTTAATGGATTTATATTATTTTGTTTAATTCCGCTACAATTAGCATGTGTGAGAACACAAATACTCAGTACGAAAACTTGACCACCGTTACGACCTTCTGTAATGACGATCAAATTCCGACCGTTATTGAGTCTACACCCATATTGCGACACGTGTTTCGCCTCTGAACGAGGCACCATCAGGTGTTGACTAGTGAAATGGACTTCCGCAAAATAACACCTAATTCTATTAAATATAGATATTTATGTCGAACATATAATTCAAAATACATCTATTGCAACGCACGTTTATCATTTAAGTAATCGTTTATAATTAATTTATCTTCTAAAATTCTCTAGACATTTATCTAATTGAATATTAATTATAATACCGTCCAATTAGCTAATAAAATAACAAGAGACCTATGAAAATCTAACGGCTATGATGGCTACAGTTAATTAACAATTGAATAACAAATAGTAGTCAGAGAGCCGGACACGCAAGGATCTATTTTGTTAGTACTAACTATTTGCCGTTTTTGACGTCATAAGGGTTCTATCCGCTATTAATCTTACAAATATTATAAATGCGAAAGTAACTCTGTCTGTCTGTCTGTCTCGCTTTCATGCCAAAAGTACTGAACTTTGGTAAATTTGGTACATAGATAGTCTAGATCTTGAGAAGGACATAGGACAAAGGCTACTTCTTGAAGCGAAAAAGGGTTGTAGATTGTATGGAAGTATCGTCATTTTGAGAAGCTTGAAAATTAATTTTTGATATTTTGATTAAATATAAGTAAATATGACATTCGAAGTTCGTAAAAATTTTACCCTTAAATAAAATAGGGGATGAAAATTTGTATGAAAATTCGTCATTACTGTAGCTAGAACGGTGAAACTTTTTCTTACTACCCTTACTCATGTTTGCTAGCTGGATGAATACGTCATATAGTCCACTTTCGCTGAGAGGGTGGAGACTTTGGAAAGTGATGACAGCCATGAAGTGAAGCTGCGAGACATTATAAACCCTGATATACTGGTAGATGCCGCCCATCTCTAGCCAAAGGTCAGCCCTGGTTCCCTTTCTTTATTTACAATCATTCTGTAAGAATGTATGTATTGTATGTTCGACGACCTCGGTAGTCTAGCGGTTTAGCGCATCACTTCACGTCCGATGGCAACCACCGATGGGTTTGATTCCTCGCACGGTACAAATATTTGTATTCATGAGTATGATTGTTTGTATCGGTCTGTATGTAATATGTATGTATTTACGACAAAAAAATATCTATATATTTGTATCAGTTATCTAGTACCCGTAACACAAGCTTTAGCTAGCTTAACTTGGGTCTAGGTGGCGCTGTGTGAGTTGTCCTGAGATTATTATTATTATTGTTATGTTTTGTTTTCTCAGCTTTAATTGCTGGGTTCCTACGTTTTTTCTTATTATTACCTCTTTTTCACAGCGAGGCTGGTGATTAGTACCGAGGACTGGACATGCCAAATCTATCGATACTTTATATAGCGTTATGATTTTCAATTTATTATTATTATTATTGTTGCCGATGGCAACCTTTTTGATAGTTTTTATGTTTCTTATATATTTTAGAATTTTATATTTTGACGTTCCGTTTGTTTTCTTATGCCATATTCTTTGTCTTTACATTATTGATAGCGAGCTGATTACACATATTTACCTCTCCTAGGAACGTCTCTCATTTTAAACCAGACTTAATACAGTCCTTCTGTAACAATTATGTATTAAGTAGTATATAAGTATTGATTTTAAGAATAAATGTTCAGTATCCACTCAAATGTCATGCCTATCATTTGCCTAACAAGCACCTACCTTATAATTCGACTCCAGCCATTTCCTCTGTAAGTTCATTAGAGCCTATTATTGGTTCACCGCGCGCACAGTGGTTTCTCGAATAAACATATATATTTATATATTTTTATAATTTACTTTTTTAATTAAAATATGCACGTTTATTTTTATATAATGACTCATACATACGCAGAACAGTTTGTTGGCAAGATATAGCTCAGTTTTCTTGATACTAACCTACCTAAATATATCTATACACATAAATACATATGAGAATTTATTAATTACGAGTATCTGTATTTACTAATACGAATTCTTCGTTAATAAAAAAATAATTCTAATACTAAAGTGCGAAATGTAATGGAAAATAGCAAAAGCACTTCCAATACAAAAACCAAAATTCATAACGTATATATAGGTATATAATTATTGAAATAAGTGCGTTAAAAAAAAGAAAATCGACTTTAGGGTGGATTTTTAAGTCGTTTTTAAAAATGAGAGGATTCATTATTAATCTTAACTAAGCACTATTAATATCCATAGAAATGATATCTATAATTTACATAGAAAAACATCTGAATGTTGTAATATAAGGCTGGTCTTATACGAGTAAATAAACTGGTACTTTGAATTACAAATGTTCTGATCACGTAGTACTTGTTGTTGTGTAATTATTTATTTAAAATAATATTTATTCAAAAGAGCAACACACACGTTTCTTACTCATTCTTCTTGTGATAAGTCTGCTTTCCGAATAAGTGGTAGAATAAAGAATATATGACTGTTTAAAATTGCTTTTATTGAGTTTATTTAAATATTTCTATTTCTAAACTGCTGGACCATCAAGGTTGTCCAGTAATATGTTAAAATTCCTCACACTATCAGCTTTTTGTCTACTTTCCTGATCATTACTACAGAAGTAATCTAAGTTCGAAACCGTTGTCGTCTCTTAGGCTATAATTCGGGTATATAACAATTAAAGTTTTGATTGGACACTGTACTAACATAGCGATACCCAATTAGCTTAAAATGGGTTTAGATCTGACCTTGATGTTCTACGCCTGTATAAACTAAATACATAGCCTTACTTAGAATATCCTGAGATGATGAGATGAGAAGTTTCCAGCACTGTATAAAGTAATCCAAGAGACAGGAGATAGGTTTATATGTAACATATGCGTGTTGTAATATAGATCAAGCTGAGAAATTCATTGATGTGGAATGAAATTAAATTTATTACTTAATTATTTTTTTTATAACACAGGGACAAACGAGCCTGCGGCTCACCTGATGGTAAGTGATTACCGCCGCCCATGAGCACCCGCAACACCAGGGGAATTGCAAGTACGTTGTCGGCCTTTTAAAAAGGAATAAGCTCTTTTCTTGAAGGTTTCAATATCGTATCGGTTCGGAAATACCATTGCTGGAAGTTGATTCTAAAGTACTAAAACATTTAAATAGTGGTATTGTTAAAAACTATGTGGAAGTTTTAAAAATATATCTCAACATAGTGAATACAATATTACAAACTATAAGGAATTAAAGGAAAAAGAAACCAATAGAAACAGATATATTTGGACAAAGTTAAAAAAAATATCCTCTAATCTTCTTATAGAAAATGTCTACAGAACTATTATAAATAACAAAACTGTGCGAGGAAAAAAGTTTCTAGAAAACCGCACTGTGGAAGACCGCCATTCATCCAGATGATCAGGATGGTATTTCAGTTTCTGGCGGGTGGTACGGTGGTGAAACTCAGCAGCTGGTATTAATCTGAACAATTCCTCAGAAACATGCGAGGCCGCGCCGGGTCGCTGGTTACATAGTATAAAACAAAGTCGCTATCGCTGTCGCTATCTGTCCGTCCCTACATATGCTTAAATCTTTAAACGGTTTTGGAGCGGTTTTTTTTAATAGATACAGTGATTCAAGAGGAAGGTTTATATGTATAATTCATGTACACCCAGGCGAAGCCGGGGCAAGTAACTAGTGACTTATAAAGCAAGTTACTTAGACTGAAATTGGTTTGTATTTATTAGTTGTAATTTTGTTTTAATTATTATCATTAATATTTTAAATAGTGCCCTCTCTCTCTCTCTCCCTTATATATATATACCTATATTTGGTGCCACGGAAAACTAGCTGTACATATGTTCATCTAGGACACATACATTAAAGCTGAGTGGAGCCATTTCAGTGCATTATTTTATGTTTATTTTTAACAAGCTGTTCCCGCGACTTCGTCCGCGTGGAATTTAACTTTATTTTTCTAAAATAAAAGTAGCCTAAGTTACTCCTTATAAATCAGCTACCTGCCAAAAAACGTACCGTCAAAAAAAAAAAAAACGGTTATTTCAATATTACAAATAGACACTCCAATTTTATTTATATGTATAGATTATCTACACGGTAAATTAAGTTTAATTATATGTACATTTTATTTGCTCTTTTTTTTCGTTTGTTGTTTATATTGTATTTTTTACATTGCACTGAATAAAAAATATTATTCTTTCTTTTCTTTCTTGAAATAGGTCGTAGGTGAAACAGTGTAACCCACGCAGATGACTTTGAACAACGCTTACCTCAGTAAAAAAACTACCTGTTGTAACACCCTACTCTCTCTACCTAAATACGCCAAGTCACGACAAACAGTCATAACTTAACCTACCTACCTACATCTATTTCAATACTTAGATATTTTAGTAGTTTACTTAGATAATTTAGAAGCGGTTTCTTTTAATACATAGAGTGATTCTAGAGGAAGGTTTATATATATATACACAATGTACACCCGGGCGAAGCCGGGACGAGTAGCTAGTAACTAATAAATTACCAAAGGGATAGTAATAAGTACGACCTAAATATTGTCTAATGAGTAGTGATATATGTGATGGTTCGCTGTTCATGTAAGTCAGATAATGGTCAAGTTGCAGTAACAAAAACAAAGTTACAGATCTTGAAGCAGCAAAAGCGCCGTAACCTCATTTCAAAGGCTACCTCCTAATTAACTTTGCTCACAAACGAGAGTTTAACATAAAACATATTTAACCTAGTTGTTATCCCTTTGGACCTTTCGTTTGTAAACTTTTTGCGTCCAAAATATTGCTTAAATTTTGGATAATGAGAATACACTGGTTCATTCTGTTGGTATATAATGGAGGTAAAACATTTGGGTCCGCGCTGAAAGATTATCGCTTGAAATTTTGTTTTATACGACTAGTCTTGTTCGTTAAGAGAGCGTTATGGCTTCGCGGTTTACTCTCCTAAATTACACGTAAGCGGTCGGAAGTTCAATTCTAGCCGAACTAAAAAAAAATTGTGTCAACATATTCATCACTGGGAATTGTTAGTAATGTAGACTGATGACTCCATTAATAGCAATATGCTATGTCTGGTTGACTTGGTTAGACATGTAATATTCTACCCTGGTCTGGCAGACCGGATAAGGTCCACTAGAATTTATAACCGTGGAAACCATTGTAATAAATTCCTGATGAATTTGCCACGATGGATTAATAACCGACCAGGTAAGGTTCGTGCTAATCTTATCATCCTCCATTGGTGACGCAGATTATACCGTTAGCGCAGGCGGGTGCATCATTATCATCATCCATTATCATTAATAAAAAAATATATCCGACTGACTTCGTAGAAGGAATCACCGATATCAAAGCAAAATTTAATAACCGTTGCAAAACGATGGCAGGGTTGTCACCTGCCACATCAGATTTTAATGTACCCACCTAAATGTAGACATGTCATGTGTTGATTTCACAATGATGATCACAGTTGACAATGTCTCTGACTACCTCGTCTTAGATAGTTGTGATAGTAGGTTCTATCTTTTTTCTTATTCGTTCCCTCACTGCTGAGGATTGCGGCTCTAAATTATCTTGTTGACCAGCTGTCGCCATCGGTTGCGCTCAGACGCCTGGTGTGGTGCGGCGCTGACAGTAATCTATAGCTGACGGGATACCTGGTCTGACCATCGATTAGAACTTCGGCCTCGAGGACTTTTACCCTCTATCTTGCCTGTTACCATTAGTCTCTCCATATTAGTACGTTCTATATATCCTTGTTAATGTAAATCTACTTAAAACAACATTTATTTAAAAGAGCAACACACAATTTTCTGTCTCATTCTTCTTATGATGAGTCTGCATTCAAAATGGGCGGTACAATAGAAAATGTCTATTCAAATGTGCTTATATTAAGTTTATTTGAATAAAGATTATTTTGTATATCTATAATAATAACAACATAAACAAAAATAATAACAATATAAATAGTTATTATTACATTAATTTTAATTCCCTAGTCTTCATTTTGGACATACATATTATTACTTAATTTTGGACATTTAACAACATAAATAATTTTGACTTTCGTTGTTCATTCATTCATAATTTAAGAGCTGTGCTCTTGTCAGTGGATCTCCTGCCACCTTCCACGATCTTCTATCAGTCCCTTTAGCTGTTGATACGACATGACTCCAACTTTTTCTTTAACTTGCTTGATATAGCTGTGTCTTGGTCTTCCCCTTCCTCTCTTTCCATCTATTTTTCCTTATATAATGTTGTTAATTAGTTCGTCGTGTCGTATCAAGTGCCCCAACATTTTCCCCGCCTATTCTCAATAATATCTATGATCTGTCTCTTTTCTTTAATCCTCTTAAGCACTTCTTCATTCCTTATTTAATATTATCATGAATTTAAATTTGCACGCTCGAAATATAGCTGAATATGGAACTGTAAATTAATATTTAAGAACAATGGCACCTGTTCAAAGTAAATAAATGAACAAAAACTTCGCATTATGATATATTCGGTTTAATACTCAGGTAACAAACATGCACAATCCATCCTCTTTACAAACTTTCACATTTGTTAGTGGGATACGAAACTTTATGAGATATTTAATACAACAGGCCACAAAACTTGTACAATTTATTTTAATTTACGTTTACCCGGAGGTTCTGTAAATAAAGGATTAATTTGTTATGTTTGATAGAACATCCGTCACTTTGTTTATTTAGGTAAGATTAAAGTTGTTCATCAGAATTAAGGTTGAAGTTTAAATAAATAAATAAATAAATATCTGGAAATGGTGCCTATTGCTATTACGAAATTAGGTAAGTGTTAGCAATGGTAGGTGAAGATATTTTCTTTATGCATGATGTATTAATTAGATATAGGCATTTCGTTTTCGTACTAGTATTTCTTTTTCCTAACAGCAGGACAGATTTTGAGATATTTAAAATATCTATCTGTTTCTTGGCTTATAGAAGTAGAACTAATCTTTATATAACTAAATTAGTATAAGCACCTTTTTAATAGTTTTATTTATTCTATTACTCCTTCGTAACACAGACGCGCCATAAGAAGAATGCACTATAATAAGGTTGTTCTTTAAATAAAACTTGTTCAGATTACATTTTTAAGAAATCTGTGATGTAAGTAAACTAATAGTTACTGGAATAAACAAAATAAATCGGTCATAGTTATAAAACTAGATCGGTCTTTATACGCAGCATCCGTTTGCGAGTGAGTCTGCCATCGCTGAGCTCAACCATATTATAGGGAGCCCAATGACTCGTCACTTACTTTTTTCTAAACCACGTCAATGTTTTCATTTAATTTTCATCACCAGTTAGAGAATGCACTACATGAACTTTTTATTCATTTATAATTTAAGAGCTGCGCTCTTATCGGTAGATCTCTTGCCATTTTCCAAGATCTTCCATCAATTTCTTTAGTTGTTGATACGACATGACTCCAACTTTTTCCTTAATCTGTTTGATATAGCAGTATCTTTGTCTTCCTCTGTCCTTTTATTTTTCCTTACATAATATTATTCATAAATTCGTCATGGCATATGAAGTGCCCCAACATTGTTCCCCACCTATTCTAATTATATCAAATTATACTCTGAACTATTTACATTATTTTTATTATACACACACCGCACAGACAGACCAATAATATTGCTCTTTTTATTTTATATTTATTTTAATTATTATTTCCACGTACCCTCAAATGGGTAAAGTTGAAAATCAGTGTTATGTTCATTGAACAATGTTCCACGCTGAGCTTCGACCTTTTTGTATTGCTACAGATCACACGTGATAACACAATTTTATAAATTTTATGTCGTATTATGTATGGTCTATTCTTATGAACATGTTGTGTGTGATTAGTAACAAACAAATAAACGGTATATCTATCTATCTATTCTCAATGATATTTATGAACTATGCTAGGTTATTAAATAATTCCTGAGATAATTTACAACAACAAGATATTTCAACTTTACAACTACTCGATTACTATTCTATTTAATACACTATCTTATAATATTTTCTAGGTTTGCTGGAAGAAATCTCTTTTTAGAGATAAGCTCGCCTTTGTACATTACATTTATTCCATATAATTTAATTTACTATGTGTGTGTGTACAATAAAGAACTCAAGAGAAATATCTACATATATATGTTATCACATAATTCAGTACAAATGATCCGATGTTCTAAACCGTTCATATCCAGAGGCGTGGTAACTGCGCAACTCCAAACACACTCGTAAACACTGCCGTAAAATACGTCATTCTTCCGGTCAGTTGGTTTGTATTTATTTGGTTCTTAGCCAAGTTAACGCTGGGCTCTGTCGGGGACAGGAATACCGAATACGGA
>NW_026712811.1:0-29593 GCF_030625045.1 Achroia grisella | reverse complement strand
TGTAGTCAATGGATCTGTCAACATTAGACTACTGCCTCACTTCAACAATGGATCTGTCAACATTGTTGCTGCAATAGTAATACATACTTCACTACATAATCTAATACATTACGATTGCAAAGGTCTGTAGTCAATGGATCTGACAACATTAGACTACTGCCTCACTTCAACAATGGATCTGTCAACATTGTTGCTGCAATAGTAATACATAATTCGCTACATAATCTAATACATTACGATTGCAAAGGTCTGTAGTCAATGGATCTGTCAACATTAGACTACTGCCTCACTTCAACAATGGATCTGTCAACATTGTTGCTGCAATAGTAATACATAATTCGCTACATAATCTAATACATTACGATTGCAAAGGTCTGTAGTCAATGGATCTGTCAACATTAGACTACTGCCTCACTTCAACAATGGATCTGTCAACATTGTTGCTGCAATAGTAATACATAATTCGCTACATAATCTAATACATTACGATTGCAAAGGTCTGTAGTCAATGGATCTGTCAACATTAGACTACTGCCTCACTTCAACAATGGATCTGTCAACATTGTTGCTGCAATAGTAATACATAATTCGCTACATAATCTAATACATTACGATTGCAAAGGTCTGTAGTCAATGGATCTGTCAACATTAGACTACTGCCTCACTTCAACAATGGATCTGTCAACATTGTTGCTGCAATAGTAATACATAATTCGCTACATAATCTAATACATTACGATTGCAAAGGTCTGTAGTCAATGGATCTGTCAACATTAGACTACTGCCTCACTTCAACAATGGATCTGTCAACATTGTTGCTGCAATAGTAATACATAATTCGCTACATAATCTAATACATTACGATTGCAAAGGTCTGTAGTCAATGGATCTGTCAACATTAGACTACTGCCTCACTTCAACAATGGATCTGTCAACATTGTTGCTGCAATAGTAATACATAATTCGCTACATAATCTAATACATTACGATTGCAAAGGTCTGTAGTCAATGGATCTGTCAACATTAGACTACTGCCTCACTTCAACAATGGATCTGTCAACATTGTTGCTGCAATAGTAATACATAATTCGCTACATAATCTAATACATTACGATTGCAAAGGTCTGTAGTCAATGGATCTGTCAACATTAGACTACTGCCTCACTTCAACAATGGATCTGTCAACATTGTTGCTGCAATAGTAATACATAATTCGCTACATAATCTAATACATTACGATTGCAAAGGTCTGTAGTCAATGGATCTGTCAACATTAGACTACTGCCTCACTTCAACAATGGATCTGTCAACATTGTTGCTGCAATAGTAATACATAATTCGCTACATAATCTAATACATTACGATTGCAAAGGTCTGTAGTCAATGGATCTGTCAACATTAGACTACTGCCTCACTTCAACAATGGATCTGTCAACATTGTTGCTGCAATAGTAATACATAATTCGCTACATAATCTAATACATTACGATTGCAAAGGTCTGTAGTCAATGGATCTGTCAACATTAGACTACTGCCTCACTTCAACAATGGATCTGTCAACATTGTTGCTGCAATAGTAATACATAATTCGCTACATAATCTAATACATTACGATTGCAAAGGTCTGTAGTCAATGGATCTGTCAACATTAGACTACTGCCTCACTTCAACAATGGATCTGTCAACATTGTTGCTGCAATAGTAATACATAATTCGCTACATAATCTAATACATTACGATTGCAAAGGTCTGTAGTCAATGGATCTGTCAACATTAGACTACTGCCTCACTTCAACAATGGATCTGTCAACATTGTTGCTGCAATAGTAATACATCAATTTTATGATAACTAACGATGATCTGTAGTTAACGGATACATCTACGTTAAACTACTGCCTCACTTTAACAATTAATATTTGATACATTGAAAATCTTTGTTCCAATACACAAAACATTTAAAAGATAACAATAATCAATCATATATTTATTTAGCATTAACAAAATCATACAAAATATAATGTGGTTTACATCTCATCAACCAATTGAAATTATATAACCATAAAAAAAGAAATCTATTATTATGAAGTACATATATTTTCTTGTTTCTTAACAGCAAGGCATGTTAATATTCTAATACATTAAAGGCGTTCTTGTCATAAAGAAACATATTTAAATGAGATATAATCAATTGCATATATTTATTTAGGATTAACCAAATCCCAGTAGGAATAATTTGCAAATATGACTACATGCCTCATAAGACTAAATTTATATTTTAAAGTACATATATTTTCACATTATATAATACCAAGCCATTATGATCCGATCCAAAAGACATCATTCTTTATCCGATTCCATACTACTCTCCTCCGAAAATTTATTGTTAAAATTAATCCAGGGTTTTATACGATCAGCTGCCCAGATATTACTGTAATTCTTTTGGGTGATTTTTGTACCGGGAATGCTAGAGACCTCATATCTATCATTAGCGAGAATTTTGGTTATTTTAAACGGTCCCGAGAACTTTGGTAGTAATTTCTTACTCTTTCCGTCATTATGTGGTGCTGGCTTAACAATTTTGACCAATTCTCCGACTTTGTATTTTCTTGAGTCTATCCTTCCCTTATCATACCTAGTTTTTTGGTTTTTCTGATCTGTAGCTATGTGTGAACTAATTTCTTTCCTAATCTTATCTAGGGATCCTAACTCTCTAGTGTGGCTAAGAATTTCATTAAACAAATTATCTCCTTGACTAACCATTTGTATTCCAAATAAGGCTTCCGAGGGAGTTTTTCCTATTCCTTTATTTAATGTATTGTTTAGTCCCCATTGCAGTTTTCCTAATACTGTATCCCAAAGTTTTTCTCCTAAGCGGTCTGTATAAGCAGTCAACGAATCTAGCACTGTTCTATTATACCGTTCCACCTGACCATTCGCACGCGGCGAGGCAACGGCATTTAGTATATGATTAATTTTGGACTCTTTACAAAATATTTCAAATTCAGCGGAAGTGAAAGACGTACCTTGGTCTGAAATTAAACGATTTGGAAAACTAAAAGTATAAAAGATATCTTCCAAAGCTTTGATAGTAGGTTTAGACTTAAGATTCCGTAGTGGTCGTAATAGGCAGAATTTTGTAAACCCATCAACTAGCACTAATAGATAGGAATATCCTCGCTTACTTTTAACGAAAGGTCCTAAATGATCGATATGAATAGTGTCAAACGGTATATCGATTTTATGTATTGGATGTAATAACCCTTCCTTAGAAGTTATTTGTCCCTTACTATAGGCGCATTCAATACAAGAACGAACATATTTTTCTACAAATCGTTTCATTTTTGGGAACCAGAAATCCTTTTTAATTTTCTCTAAAGTTTTTTCTATACTGAAATGACCGATATCGTCATGATTTAATTTGCATAATTGAAAACGTACTGCTTTCGGTACTACAAGTTTTAAATTATCTCCTATTTTGCGGAATAATTTATTATCTTTAACAAGATAATTTTCTTTTACATCTACATATTCTTTGTCACCTAACATTTGCTTGAGACGTTGAATTTCAGTGTCATTTTGTTGTAAACTCGTTAACCAGTCTTCGTGAGTAATTCTAAGGACAGTGGGTATATAATCTACTGTATGGACCGTGATATCATCTTGCGGATTCCTACTAAGGGCATCGACATGTGACATGGTGTGGCCTGGTTTATATTGTATATTAAAGTCAAATTCCTGAATTGCTATCCACCATCTGGCTACTCTAGGTATTAAATCGCGCTTAGTAAAGGTGGCTCTTAAAGCATTACAATCGGTTATTAACGTAAATTGAATTCCGATTAAATAAACTCTAAAACGCTGTAGAGAAGCTATAACCGCCAAAGTCTCCAGCTCGTATGCATGATAATGTTGTTCATGCAAATTAGTTTTTCTACTGAAATATGCTATGGGCTTTTGTATATTCGAATTTTCACCTTTTTGCATAAGTATGCCTGCCAAGCCGTACTTGCTAGCATCTGTATATAGATATGTGTCATCACTAGGATTATATATACCTAATACAGGACGTTTTATCAAGCTTTCTTTTAAAATTTTAAAGGAATCCTCCTGCGGTATGTTCCATATCCATGGACTATCCTTTTTAGTAAGATCAGTGAGAGGTCTAGCGATTGCGGAAAAATTATTTATGAATTTTCTAAAATAACTTGCAAGCCCTATGAATTGTCTTACCTCATGTACATTACTAGGTCTAGGAAATTCAAGAACTGCTGCAATTTTAATTTTTTCCGGGCGTATACCCTCTTGCGATATTTCATAACCTAAATATTCTAGATTTTCTTGAAAGAAATTACATTTTTCTAAGTTTAAAGTTAGGCCTGCTGATTGTAGCAACTTTAAAACAGTCTCTAATCTTTCAAGCTCCTCATTAAAATCTTTCCCGGGTACTAAAATGTCATCCATATATGCAAGAGCCGAGTTAAAGCGTGTATTACCTAGGACATGATTAATAGTTCGCTGAAAAACTGCAGGTGAATTAACTAAACCAAAAGGCATCTTTTTAAACTGGTAAAGTCCGTCCGGTGTAATAAAAGCTGTCAAGTGCCTACAACTCTCTAGAATTGGTATCTGATAGTAACCACTGGCTAAATCTAAACTTGTATAATATTTATTACCACTAAGTAGATCGAGCTGATCGTCTATCCTAGGCATAGGGAAATGGTCCTTTTTTGTTTTAGCATTCAATGCCCTAAAGTCTACACATAATCTGTAACCGCCGTTTTTCTTAGCTACTAGTATAATTGGACTGGCATAACAAGACTTTGATTCTTCTGCTATATCGTTATCTACAAGTTCTTTAAACATATTTCTAACTGTCTGTCTTTCTGTATGACTAAGTCGGTATGGTCGATAAACAACTGGCGTAGTATCATTTAACTCTATACTCATTTCACCTACTTCAGTACATCCTAATTCAGAAAGATTTTCAGCAAAACAATCACTATATTCATTAAGCAAACTCATAACCTTTTCAATTTCTTGTGACGTAAGCTTATGATTTATTTTTACCTTATCAATTGTAATGATTTTCGATGACGAAGAATTTTGTATTCTGTTACAACGAATATAGTCATTAGCAAAATTAGGTTTTAAGGTTTTAATCTCATGGGCTCTCGTTATTATTGTGTTTTCCTTTAATAATAATGGCCCATTGGAATAATTATACAATGGTAACTTACATACGCCTTTATCAATGCTGTATATACCACCTAACATATAGTACTCTGTGTCACCGTATTTGCGGAAACTATTTTCAATTAGCACGTCACAACTGGTATTTACATTAGTAAAACAATCGACAAAGTCGTTGGTTCCTAACACGGTATCTAATTTTATTCTTAAGACTATTTTAGGTTCGCTGGTGGTAAATTCCTCAATTTGCATGTCAGCTACATCGTTTGGTAGTGACCGTTTAAGAATATCTAGTTTATCGCAAGTTTTAACTACAAGAATGTCTTCTTTCTCCGTAAAATTATGTCCTACAAGTAATGGTTCACTTAAAAGAGCCGTTTCGATAACATATGCATCAATTAGAGCCGAAACTTCCCCTATACATAAATTTATTCTTACTTTGCCTATTGGAATTATCGTTTTATTTCCGAAACCACGTATTGTAGGCGTGTCGTTATCTATTTTTGTTAAAGAATATTTATTAATAATATCTTGTCTGATCAATGTACAGTCACTTCCAAAGTCTATATAGCATTGCAGATTAATAGTATCATTAATTATAGCATTTTTGTAGTATTTCTTGTCTACAGTATCCTTTTGTGTAAATAAAGTTTTATACGTTTTATTACCATTGTCTTTTAATTTAAAACAGTTCTCAGTTTTATGACCAAAATGTTTACAATTATCGCATTTCATGACAGTTTTAGTGCACTGTGAAATAGCGTGCCCTTTTTCTTTACAATTATAACAAACGAGTGGACCTTTTTCATTAGAGCGGCACTGATTGCTACGATGTCCCGGCTTATTACATTTAAAACAGATAATTTGATTAGAGACAGGCGTAGCCGCTGGTCGTTTAAATGGTCTATTAATACATTCCCTATTTAAATCTTTAACGTATTTAAGAAACTCCTCAGGTTCCTGTAACCTAGTTGACGTTACACTAGCCCTAATCATTCTGTCATCTATACCGTATATTAAACAATCAACTGCCTTTTTACCTACAATTTCACACGCGTTTAATAATATCATTTTCTCGTAATAATATTCATCAACAGATTGATTAATTGACATTCGACAATTTAGCATATCATTAAGTAGAGCCCCATAATTACCCTCCGAAGGAAATGCTTTTATGAGACGTTCCTGCCATTCACGCCAAGATAATAGTATGGTTTGTAGTCCTTCATACCATTTCTTAGCATGTCCTACTAATTTAGGTAGAGCAAAATGTACCGTCTGTTCATCAGTCCAGTTATATATCTTTGAGCACTCATTAACTTTAGCTAACCAACCTTCTATTCGTTGATTTTTTTGAGTCGGATCAAAATGAGGTATAATATTTTTATCATATGGAATATTCTGGCTTACATTCGACCGCATAATATTTTGTAATAATTGAGTAAAATCATTAACACTAATAGTCACATTCTGTTCACGCTCACCGGTCGATCCCGTTGCCTGTGGCGCTGTCGTACCTGGTGACCGCGAACCCGGCCCAACTGCCGGCCGATTTGAAGGTTCCGCCACAGTTTGACGTAACGTGTCTGCATTGTTTAGCATATCCGTGCAAGACTGAAAAGGAAAGTGGAGAAAAAATAATAGTAATTCGTTGATGAACCATCAAAAATAATTACTTCATAAAAAAAAAGAACTCAATTGACATAGGTATAGATGTATAGTATGTTGAGTATCCATTTATGCAATCAAATTTTATGTAATAACTAGGTAGCTAAGTAATAGCTGAATAATAATATTAAGCATGATAATAACTATGACCAAATAAAGCATTGATAGTTTATTAATATATTAGTTTATAAAACAATGAAGTATTTTTTTTTTTTTATAAAGACCATACTGTATCTTGAATATTCATAGAACTTAAACGTTAAAAGAATTAAAAATATATAAAATATACACATATACGTTCACATCTATCTATAATGTTCTGTACGAACAAGTGAAGAAACGACACACAGTATTTACTCAAAACGAATATGAAAGAAAAATAGAAATGAAAAGGAAATCATAATAATGAGAAGAAAAAAAAAAATCATGTATATACACAAATGAAATTGAATTTTATCGCATACCTACGTACAAGAATGAAAGAGAGAAAAAAAAGAAAAATACTAGCCTGAGTCGTTATATCTGCTTCATTGTGTACCTCTGCTCGAATTTCTGGCGATCGCCCACGAGAGGAGACCCCTGCCTTCCGCGATGTGGATCTTCGTCTCCGAGATTTCCGGTGCTTATCTTTCCGTGAGTCCCTTCTTCTAGGTCGATGACTTGCCGAATCAGACGAATTTCCACCAGAACTTGTACTGCTATAGCGGCGTCGACGCTTATGTCGCCGACGAGAACGGCGCGAATGATCACGAGAACGTTGCACATTTCTAGAATTTTGAACACCGGCTTCCATACTAACTAATATTATTAATATTATCCCACTTCTGATATAAGAAATCAGGTGGCAATAATAAAAACAGTGAATCGATACGCAAGCCGTTTATTCAAAGTTCCTCTTTGTTCTAACTCCAGCGCGTAACTAACCAACTTTCTGAACCGATTACCCCTTTTTAAGAAAAAAGTGTAGTCATTTCATTCCTTTCCTCTATCTATCATTACACTACAATTATACAAAATAGTGGAACATATAATACTTAAAATGGTTTTAGAAAATACCATAATTAATTAGCATTTCCATGTAGATATTGTATCATTATTACATTTTTATAATATAAATAAGTTATGAAATAAACACGAATGTCTCTAATCTAACTAATTGTAAGATGGCGCTGTATAGTCAGTACAATACTTGATAGTTTCCTATTTAATCATTTCATAAAGATAATATATAGACATATAAATTATGTCTTACACGTTGCTATCGAAATTGTCAATTTCTATTTGAATACTAAAATTAAAATTAATTATTATAAATTTATTAAAATTGCCTACTTAATATACAGCCGTAACTCGCGGGTATAATGAAAGGAAAGTTAATTCCCTCACAGATATCTATTTTCACCATAATACCTTAGAGATTTCATGCGGTTCGCATGCCTAATAACCCGAGGTGTTCTCGGTTTCACGTTTAAAACGTTTCATTGTTATTTAAACTGACAATAACGTGAATAGTTGAGTAACGAATAAGTAAAGACCCTTATACACTGCATTACACTCTAACTACACAATACTTTGTGATCTATCGGTTAAGCACAGAGCTTCACTTCCGATAGCTCGGGTTCGATTCCTCATGATCTTTTAATAATACAAACGCGAAAGATTTATGAATATGGATGGATGGATGTTTGTTACTCTTTCACGAAAAAACTACTGAACTGATTTGGTAAAACATTTATGTTTTTACTTTTTATGTTCGTTATTTATCTATCCTCCAGAGTTATTATTATTATTAACTAGCTACACTAGCGACTTCGTCCGCGTGGAATTTAACTTTACTTTTCTAAAATAAAAGTAGCGTTAAAGTTACTCCTTATTACATCAGCTACCTGCCAAATAAAGTCCCGTCAAAATCAGTCCAGCTATTTCAGAGATTAGCCGAAACAGACAGACGAAAATTGTAAACAATATTATTTTGGTGTATATACCGTATTTATATTCAAATGCATGTAGTAAAAAATGTTTTTTTCAATATTTCAAACAGACATTCCAATTTTATTTATATGTATAGATGTATAGATTAATCTATTAATACTAAAAACAGTTTTATTATAAACAATGTATCATGGCACACTAATTATTATTATTACTTATACCTCAGGGTAATTTTTGTGACGATAAAATTAATGTACTTATAAAACACATATTATTACACGAAGTACGTACTATTTGTCCAAAACTCATTTATGAACATGTTGTGTGAGAATAAAGTGAGAATTATTTTATCTGATAATATCAATTAGCAATAATGCTGGTAATATATGAATAGTTATAGCTCGTAAATGCCGTTATATTTATTAGATTAATAACTGCGCCCGCGATTTCGTCCGCGTAAAATGACAATACTTCCATATAACCTTTCATCTCCCCTTTCAACCCCTTACAACCCAATTTCGCATTAAAAAGTAGCCTATGTCCTTTCTGAGGGTCTAGGTTATCTGTGTAACAAATTTCATTTAAATCGGTTCAGTGGTTTCAGCGTGAAAGCGAGACAGACAGAGTTACTTTCATATTTATAATTTTCAGTGAAAGTAAAGTAAATATTTCATAAAAATTATGAATGAATGAATTCATTCTTCATCTTAAAAAGTAATAGATTTTTTAATATTTTTTTGGATATTTACATTTTGATGTAGATATCGAAGGGCGCCTAGAAACTGTTTTAACAAATTTATCTGTTGTAATCAGTCAATTTACGTTCTATGTGAGCATGAGATAGTTATTAAAGCGAATAAAGCAAGAGCATAGTCATTGACCCCAATTTTGCCTACGTTTATCCTGTGAGACTACGTTTTGTACAAAGTCAGTTACGTAGGCATCTCAGTCTCACCTACTTTAGCTGCCAAATAGCTTGCTTAAATATATTATAGATGCTATAATACAATAATAAATTCTATTTAGAAATAAGCAAGATGGCTGCCGATTATCAAATATTCTTTACACGTATGTAACTTAGTCTCACCTACTGCAGCCGCCGAGCTGCTTGTTTTGTAAGATGTGTTTCGGTTATAGGGTGACATTTTGCAGTGACATTACAGGACATGTACATATAATATCCTCTTGTTGAATCTTCCGTTTTTCGAGAATAGTGGGACACAAGATGGCAGCCTATGATCAGTGATTCTGACAAAAGATGCATTATACGAGTGAACAGAACGGACGAGTTGTGCTCATGTTCCTAAATGTTCCTAAATGTAACACTTTAGACTGACAATGGTTACTACTTGCTTGTTTGCCATTTCTATTACACAAAGAATTACTGGACACTAGTTCACACATATATATTTATGTAAAAAAGAAAAAAAATATGTACTCGTCGATGAGTTGAAGAGTGAGTGAGGAGTGAGTTTGCAGTCCGTAGTAGGGGACACGGTCAGTATATCGAGCGTCGACTCGCGGCGTCGCGTGACCGCAGCCGGCATTAACATACGGGACGCAGCGCAGGACTCGGGGTCGCCGGTTCGAAAAAAAAATTGTTACCTTGAAACATACCACAACTGAAATGTATATATAACAAAATAAAATATAACAATTTGAATTTACAACAATAGCTTATAGTAAACTAGCTGTTACACGCGACTTCGCCTGTATCACTTACTTAACATCTTTATATTACGCCCAATTTACATAATGTCTTTCGAAATTATAATCTATATGTTACTCTGATGTATAAGCTATATTACTGTAAAGTTTCATCAATATCTGTTGAGTAGTTTTTGTGTGAAAGAGTAGCAAACATTAATCGATACTATTCTTATTATATACTCACAAACTTTCGCGTTTATAATATTAGTAAGAAATAGAAATAGATTTTTTTCTACAAAAACATTATGTATGTGACATTTGAATCTTTTTATTTTCTCTTTTTTTCTATTTTCTCTGAGTCACATTAGTAAGACTAGCTGTTACACACGATTGTGTCTGCATTTCTAAGATAAAATATAGCCTATATTCATCCTCGTGATGCTATCTATCTTAATATGAAATATCATTAAGATCCGTTCAGCCGTTTAATCATGACAATGTAACAAACAGATAGACATACACGATTTCGAATGTAATATTAATATTAGATTTGTAACTAGGACTAATAGACCGATCGCTAGTAATGAACCATACTAGGTTGACCACCACGAGGTCCCCCTTGGACACTATCGTCAGTAATTCCTGGTGAATCAGCCACGATGGACTAAGACCCTATCTGCTCTTCTATCACCCTTCTGTTGGCTCGACAGTCATTAGCATGTACGGAAACCCCATAACCTATTGTCATTAAGCGTTATCACCTATTAAAAAGAATACTAACAACTTGGTCTGGGTGTTTTATATGTATGTTATACTTTTTATGTTATTTTATATATGATAATGGCATGTTGCACCCGCCTGCAACGGTTTGCACAGGCAGGGCACAAGTGGAGGATGATAAGATGAGCATGAGGTCAGGTCAGTTAGCCCATCGTGATAAATTTTAATGGAATTGATCACGATGGCTTCCAGGCGTGAACCGCGTGGAGGTCAACCTGACATGGTACATTGCTACGAATGGGGTTAATTGTTCACATTACTAACAACCCTCTTTCCCCCTGTATGTTATATTTGTATTTACAAAAAAATCCTTATAGGTATATATGTCAGTTGTCTAGTACCCATAACACAAGCTCTGCTTACCGTGGGACTAGATGGCTTGTGTTAATTGTCCGCGGTAAAGAAAAACTAGCAATTTGCCCCAGCTTCACACATCAGATGTGTCGATACAGTCCGACCATTCAGAGTTTGCATTTCTGTCAACTGAATGAAATAATCAACTGCATGTTTGTTTTTGTAGTGATGTGACCAAATAACCTTGAAACAGAGTAATTTGATATGGTTTGACTTTAAAAATTATTGTTTTTATTATAATATTCAGTAGTTAACGATTAATAATCTTAGCTTAAAATTAATACGTTTATACGTTTATGCGGCTTAGCTCGCGTTAATTTATGGCTGACTTTTTAGGGTTGGAATTTATCAAAATCCTTTCTTAGGGGATGCCTACGTCATAGTAGCTTTATGCATGCAAAGTCTCAGCCCGATCGGTTTAAAATTGACAAAGTTTCATACAAACTTTCATCCCCTATTTTATCCCCTTTGGGGTAGAATTAATCAAAATCCTTTCTTAGCGGATGCCTACGTCATAACATTTACCTGCATGCCAAATTTCAGCCCGATCCGTCCAGTGGTTTGGGCTGTGCGTTAATAGATCACTACGTCAGTCACCTTTGAGTTATATATATTTATTAAAATTTTAATGTTTTCACTCTAATAAGACAAAAAAGAAGATATTTAAAATATTGCCGTAAATTGTACGTCAATTCAAAGTTACATCGCCCATTCGATCCCGACCGAAAGAAGCGCAAACTCTGAGCGTCCGATCTGTAGTTAATTTGCACCCTGTTTAAAAAATATAATCTTATCTCTTCGTATCAATACTTTGTAAGTACTATTAATAATAGACCCATTATAAAGTCATTGTTACATTATATTACTACTACATAATAGGTGGAATAGTGTCAGACACAAAAGCACTGTCGAACTTCATTATTACAAGCAGATATTTCAACGCAAAGGAAATTAAACGTAATTTGATCGATGGTGCCGATTTTTGGTAGCAGAGTCCAATGTGAACACGTAAAGCACCTATTACACTGTCAAATTACACCATAGAATTAGATGTTATAATTATAAAATTAGAAAAAAAATACTAGATTTTCTCTAAATATTGAAACATTAAATAAATATTATTTTAGTAATATTATAAACGCGAAAGTTTGTGAGTATGTATGTATAGACAGATGGATGTTTGTTACTCTTTCTTTCAAGCAAAAATTACTGAACTGATTTTCATGAAACAAAAGCTTATATGTACATCAGAATAATTTATTTATTTAACTTTAATGCACACAATATAATATATAGTATAGTACATTTGGCGGACTTAACACCATGCGGCATTTTCTACCAGTCAACCATAGGTGGTGCAGAGAATAACACAAAGGGGTTTAAATTTCATGCGGATGAATGACACGAAACCGCGGACAGAGCTAGTAATTTAGATTTTATTTTGATCTAGTGATAGATATATATAGAAAAATCGTGTTTTGCTCGCAAGCAAACAACGTGACGATGATGGCCCATCGTGACAAATTCACCAAGATTTTATCACGATGGTTTCCAGGGGGAACTGCGTGGAGGTCAACCTGACATAGTACATTGTAATAATAATAATAAATTTATTTATAATAGATTTTGGGTACGTACATATATGATGTTATACAAAAACATGGCTCTTGCAAAATCTGCTTATATCAAGTGTACAAATCTTAAATAAATTAAATTATCGATTCTTTATATAATTATGAATTATTGTATGTATATGTCAATTTGTATATAAATCTAAATGTCATGAGGAACAATTTATCTTTTTAGTATTCCAAAAACTCTTGAATTGAGTAAAAACACTTGGTAACTATCCATTCATGCAGTTTTTCTTTTAAATAAATCTGCTAGCAATAACACCATCAATCCACATTCCCTTTCCCCCGTCCATTAGTAGTTTTCTGTTCAAAATATCACGAAGAGATAAGTAGCTAGCAACTAGATGCAGGTGATGATGTTTATTTTTTAGAAGAGAATAGAAATACATTTATTCAAATAAACTTACATTGAAGCACTTTTGAATAGTCATTACATTTTTTTAATCTACCGCTCATTCGGAAAGCTGTCTCATCACAGGAAGTTATTCTATTTGAAATATTTATTTAGGCATGTAAAGGTTAGAACGTTAAAATATCGACTTGTTTTCACAATGGGTTAGTACCCACTAATCTTATACATCTATACATATAAATAAATGTAATATTGAAATAGCCGTTTTTTAATACATTCATATGAATATAAATGCGGTACATACATCAAAATAACATTTTTTATCATTTTTGTCTGTTAGTTTGCTCCGGCTAATCTCTGAAATGGCTGGACCGGTTTTGACGGGACTTTTATTGGCAGGTAGCTAAAAATCTTTTAAGAACGTATTGCGTCGCCTACAAGGCAATTACATATCTATTTCATAGTGTAACAACCCTTTAACGATGGCTGAATATGCCCACATCATGCTGTCAATATAGCCTATTTATAAACTAGGTACCAATCAAAAATAGGCCTTTATTCTGGCCCCGGTAATACTACTAATCTATCAAGCAACTGTACTATGAAGATTACCCACCAAGATTAATTTTATTAGAATATATATGCAACAAATCATCATCATCTGCTTATAGAATAGAATAGAATAGAAGAATAGAAAATCATTTATTCAAATAAATTTACATTGAAGCACTTTTGAATAAGCATCACATTTTTTTTAATCTACCGCTCATTCGGAATGCTGTCTCATCACAAGAAGAACAAGCAAGAAACTTGTGTGTTGCTCTTTTAAATAATTTATTCTTACTTACAATTTAAGTTTAAGTGTGTGAATACAAACCACCGATTAGCACTAATTCAATTAAATACACAAAAAGAAAAAAATATTGAATACATAACCAACTGGTTAAACAATTAATAAGAGGAAATCAGTCATAGTGATTAGAGCAGACCAGTCCCTACAAGCAGCACCCGTTCACGAGTATGACGGATGAGCCAGCCATCACTGCGCTCGACCATATTTTAGGGAGCCCAATGACCCGGCCCACCACGCCGCCACAAGTCTGGACATTTTAGTGAGCATGACTACTCAAAACACCAGACCACGTCATAGCTACTCACAATTGCCATCTGATGTTTATAGTATTCACATTTCACATAAGAATGCATGCGGCAATTAATACAAAACCCGCTACGCTTTCATATTTCTAAAATAATTGAATCAAGAAAGCAATGAGATAAACAAATTATAACGTTGTATGCTAATAAACTAATTATTTACTTGATATGTTGTCTTCTATGAATTCGTCTATCCTGTAATAGGCTTTCTTACATAAAAATTGTTTAATATAAGATTTGAATTGCCTCTCTGTCAGATTTAGTGCAGATTCTGGCAGTTTATTATAAAATCTTACGCAATTACCATAGAATGAATTACTGACTTTGTGCAGGCGGCATTTAGGTAAAATTAGCTTATTTTTATTGCGTAAGTTTCTATTTGTACAGTCTTTAAGTTTTCTAAAACTGTCTAAATTCTTCCGCGTATACATGATATTCTCATAAATGTATTGTGAAGTAACGGTGAGGATATTTGAGTCTTTAAAACACTGACGTAATGACTCTCTTGAACCCATACCATAAATAGAACGTATGGCTCTCTTTTGTAAAATAAATATAGTATTTATATCGGCTGCTTTACCCCACAGTAGTATACCATATGACATAATGCTATGGAAATAACTAAAGTATACAAGTTTAGCCGTCGCCACGTCTGTTAATTGCCTAATTCTTCTAATTGCATATGCAGCTGAACTGAGTCTATTGGCCAATTTTGAAATATGGGGCCCCCATTGTAATTTCGAGTCCACTGTTATACCTAAAAAAACTGTATCATTAACAAAATTTACTATTTCGTCATTAAGCAATAACTGTGTATTTATTGGTCTTACATTAGGAAGTGTAAATTTTATACACTTTGTTTTGCTGGAATTTAATAATAGGTTATTACATGTAAACCAATTTAATATAGCAGACATAGCACAATTTACATCGTCTAATTGATTAGTTTGACGTCCAATTTTAAACACTAACGAAGTATCATCCGCAAACAGCACTATATCTGCAATTTTCTCTACCATAAAGGGAAGGTCATTTATGTAAATTAAAAAGAGAAAGGGGCCTAAGATTGACCCTTGTGGAACGCCCATCCCAATATTAGCTCCCTTAGATTTTATACCGTCAATATCTACAGTTTGGACCCTATCCTCTAAATAAGTTCTCATTAATTTTAGATCATTATCTTTTATACCATAATGTTCGAGCTTGTACAAAAGTGTTTTATGATCCACGCAATCAAATGCCTTTGATAGGTCACAAAAAACTCCGAGTGCATCCTGTGACTTCTCCCATGATTGGAAAATATGTGTTATCAGCGCTACACCTGCGTCAGTGGTAGACTTGCCGGCGGTGAAACCATATTGTTGACTGTGAAGCAGTCGGTTATCCCTGAAGTGCTTCTTCCTTATTCCTTATTTGTGGTCGTCGTAATATGTTTTTCGCTTCCAATCATCTCTGTTCGCAGTCATCCCGTTATTTACTCCCTTTCTCACCATATCATCTTCATCTATCATCCATCTCAACATTCGCATTTCAGTTGCATGCAGTCGTCTCTCATCCGTCACCTTTATGGGCCAGCACTCTGATCCATACAAAATAGCAGGCCGGATCATGGTCTTGTAAATTCTGCCCTTAAGTTTAAGGGGTTTAAAAAAATATACAACAAAATATTTATTAAAAAAACCAAGGGAAAAAAAATTAAGGAAAAAAACGTATCGTGTATACATAGTAATATATGTGCAAATATGCGCACCCTGCGCACGAATTCATTAGTACTAGCTTAACCCGCGAACGTTGTTTTGCCACATATATTAAAAAAATAAGGGTTGGTGAAAGAAGGGTGAAAATGTAGGTATATATTTTTTAATGCCACATTAAATACTTCATATAAAACTTGTATATATATTATTACTAGTTCTCCCGACAAACGTTGTGTTACCATATAAATTTAAGCACTAATATCTCTATTAAAAATAGGGGTTGGGGGTAGAAGGGTAAAAAGGATTGTATGTATTTTTAATGCCACATTATAAAATAGGCAAAAAAATAAATGTTAGGGGTGGACAACCCTTATCACTTAGAGGTATGAAAAATAGATAGTAGCCGATTCTCAGACCTACTGAATAATAATAATAATAAATTTATTTCATTAACATAGATGTTTTACAATTTTTTTTTTAATAATAAGCATGTAAAATTTGATAAAAATCGGTAAAGACGTTTTGGGGGAATATGGTAACTAACATTGTAACACGAGAATTTTATATATAAGATAGAACAGACAATTCTTCATTCAAATAAACTTATATTTAAATATTCCTATCAGTTGGTGAAGATGGATGGAAAGGATTTCCATCCATCTTTATGAAATGATGACGAACAAAAAAAGATGGATGGATTGTGTGAAAGATAATATGAATAAAAGGATGATCCCTTTATCCAAATATATATATAACTCAAAGGTGACTGACATAGTGATCTATCAACGCACAGCCCAAACCACTGGACGGATTGGGCTGAAATTTGGCATGCAGGTAGATGTTATGACGTAGGCATCTACTAAGAAAGGATTTTGATTAATTCTACCCCCAAGAGGATAAAATAGGGGATGAAAGTTTGTATGAAACTTTGTCAATTTTAAACCGATCGGGCTGAGACTTTGCATGCATAAAGCTACTATGACGTAGGCATCTCCTAAGAAAGGATTTTAATCAATTCCATCCCTAAGGGGATAAATTAACGCGAGCGAAGCCGCAGACAAAAGCTAGTTTATATTATAAAATTTAGTAATTGTTTACAATACACGACCAAAGCCATACGGTTGGACTAGTATTAATTATATAGTTTACTAATGCTTAATTAACTTTAACTACATATAAATATTTTTAATAAGGTAATAAATAAGCACTATATAATATCGGATATTAATTATGTTACTTATACATAAATAATGGGGGTGTTACATTATCTATACATATAAATAAAATTGGAGTGTCTGTTTGTAATATTGTTATAACCGTTTTTCATATAACGCATATGAATATAAATACGGTACATACACCAAAATAACATTTTTTACAGTTGTTTGTTAGTCTGCCTGTTTGTTTTTGCTAATATCTGAAATGGCTGGACCGATTTTGGCAGGTAGCTTATGTAATAAGGAGTAACTTAGGCTTAGAAAAATTATTTTATTTTAGAAAACTTAATTCCACGCGGACGAAGTCACGGGTACAACTGGTCAAATATATATCTCAATTTATGAATTCATCAGCATCACTTACTATTCTTTGTAATTAATATTAAACCTACATAAATGTGTTTGAAAGGATGATCATAAAAAGAATGCTAAATCTAATATTATAATCCTGAAAGTCAGTCATTAGAATATTTTGCCTTTCTTTTTTATGTAACAATTTTTTTCTCTACTCAGATAAATATATAAATTACTAAATAATAAATAAATATAAAAATATACTCAGAGAATATTTTCCATTCAGGAGAAATAGAATGAAATTCTACTATTATCATTTTAAAACATATTTTTTGTTCTAAACTGTACTTTCCTTGGATATATGTTTTTTATATAAAATATATACGTTCATACCTACATTTGTAGTTGACTGTGTTTCTGCAAATAACCTTGAAAGGTTATATTTAACATTCAAACCAGTGAAGTTTATTAAAGAAATCGGATGTTAGTCAAGGAAAAAATATTAAAATAGCGAAATGTGAGGAACAACCGCCCTTATTAGTACTGTTACGCTCTCGTATCGACAACCCTCCATTAACTATCACGCCACATAACGCAATTCTTGGCACTCAATACAACCCTTAAGAAATTGGTTCATGCCAGTCTGGCCTCGGATGCCGGTCGCCTCGCCCGTCCATAAAAAACACTATGCCGTGAAATATATATTACAATATAACAACATTTATAATGTATGTAACATTATAAACGTACAACATTGTGCCTTTGCCTCCAATTGACAATAAAAACAAAGGATGTCTATGAATTGTGAGACTCCATTTTTAAAATGATTAGTGCTTCCAAGATTACAGTTTAAATCGAATATAATATCGATAGTGATGTTTATAATTATAAGATGGTTGTTGTTTAGTGAATTGTATGTGATTTTTAGACAATGATACATAATCGGACGGTCTACATATTGCCAAACGAACTCCTGCCAAAGCGGTACGACAATGAGAACGGGTAAAATTTAAATTGTAGTGTTGTAAACAATCTGTGTTTTTTTACGAATGATAAGCAGGGCCGTCTTTCACCTATTAGAGGCCCTGGGCACAGGATAATGGGGACCCTATGGCCATAGTAATAAAGCACTATTTTGTTAGAATAGACAAAGTCATTTTTGAACATGACTCTTTATAGATGTATATAGAAATGCCCTGCTTTCAAAACAAACCGGACAAAAATAATTTTAAAATGTCGTTATGTGATAAGGGGTTCAAGTTATTGCTAGATATTTATAAAAAAATAACAATTACGAACAAATTGACCATAGTCGGTAAGCATTTGTTAATAGTTAAGACTGATTTTCAGGCAAGAGTAGAGTAGCTATCGTTTGGTAATGGAGTAGGGACTAGAGTAGATCAGAGGGCCCATTCCATCGCGGGGCACTGGGCACGTGCCCAGTGTGCATAGTGGTGAAGGAGGAATAGTGTCCCCGCCTGTGCTTATGGTATACGCTGGCGGGGCACCAGTGAATACTTGCAGGCGACTAAAGACAGTCAGATCAGTTAGCCTATCGTAACAAATTCATTTCGAAGTTATCCACAATAGTTTCCAGGGCGGGTCATTTATAGGTTGGTAGCAATGTACCATAGTTAACAATAGGATCACTAGCCAATTACTAATGACCTCCTCTTTCTTCTTCTTTCCTCATTCTGAATGAATTGCCAAGAATATTCACATATATGGTATTTTATTTAACTAAAATTGTAAATGCGGAAGTTTGTGAATGTGGACGGATACATGGATGTTTGTTAGTCTTTCACGCAAAAACTACTGAATGGATTTTAACGAAACTTTATAATAATATAGTCCATACGTTTAATAACAAATAGGCTAATAATTTCAAGCGGGTGAATCCGCGGATACAGCTAGTATTTTATATAACAATCTGAAAAATGAATGTCTTTCAAAATGAAATTCGAATATAATATGTATAATAATAATAATAACCCTGTACAATTAACACATGGCCATTTAATCTAAAGGTAAGCAAAGCTAGAGGTACTTAACTGATATAAATACTTAAATATGTTTTTTGTGAATACATGTTAGGACACTTGATACGGCACGATGATTTCATGAAAATTATTATTGAGGGGAAAATAGAAGGAAAGAGGGGGAGGGGAAGACCAAGGAATAGCTACATCAAACAAATTGAGGACAAAATGGGAGTCGTGTCGTATCAAGAATTAAAGAGCATGATGGAAGATCGCGGAAAGTGGCAAGAGCTCCACCGACAAGAGCGTAGCTCTTAAATTATGAATGAATGAATGAAGTGAATACATAGAAAACACCAGCTACAAACTTATGAATACTAATTAGAACGGAATCGAACCTACGGCCACCGGTAGTCATTGGCAGTCTAGCACAGCACCATGCTGTATAGTACAGATGCCGTATCTGTAATTATTGTCTGAAAAAAGATATGTTGAAAACCGTTTTCTACTTACTTCCCAAAATATACCATCCATAAAAATTTCAAGTATTACTACAGTCCCTTTCTTTCAAATTAAAAAAATTGCTTAAAAGAAAAGGATAAAATATTCCAATAACCTAAATAGATAGATCAAATATTTGACGTTTTCTAACTCTATATATTATATTATGAAAAGACAAAGATTTCATTTATGTTTGTAATTAATAATCTGAAAAATAACTTGACTATTTTTTATAAATTTTTCCACCTGCAAAAATAAGAGAGGTTATGTTTCATTTAATACTTTAGACTAAAATATAGCCCCATATTATTTTACTCACTGTATATTCAAAACCTACAAAATTTCCATCTGTTTTGTCGCAAATCGATTGTTAAGTATATTATTATTATAATTTAAATTACTAGTGTTAATTTCAGCGGCGTCTAGCAATTTAGCACACCGCCTTATGACCGCGGGTTCGATTCCTCGCACGGCACAAACACTTTGTGTTCATGAGTATGATTGTTTGTATCTATCTGGGTGTTATCTATGTATAATATGTATCTATTTACGAAAAAAATATATATGTATTTGTATCAGTTATCTAGTACCTATAACACAAGCTACAGCTAGCTTAACTTGGGTGTAGATGGCGCTGTGTGAATTGTTCTGAGATTATTATTATTCTTATAATGAATTATTCCTTTAACAATTCGATTTACCTTCCCCATCAGATATCCAGGGCAATCCACGCTGCAGAGGTAACAGACGTACCTACTAATTTTATATAGGAATGTTCGCATGACCACTCGAATGAATCACGTCATTTCAAGAAACTATACCCACACAACACTATTTAAACAACACCAGTTTATATTTTGATACTGTGCAAAATAAATAGGAAAGCATGTTTCAAACAATACTTTCACGGCTACAATCGTAGGTGGGATGGTCAGTAGGATTCTCGATCGATGTTGTGATAAGTATCTTTACGGTTACAATGCAAAGTGTAAGTGGTCAGTAAAATTGTCCATGGTCGTTGTTAGAAAAGCAGCTCTTTACATGCCACTACTTATTGCATTTATTCTTTGCTAGCTTTTTCCCGCGGCTTCGCTCGCGTTAATTTATCCCCTTAAGGGTGGAATTTATCAAAATCATTTCTTAGGTGATATCTACGTCAAAGTAACTTTATGCATGCAAAGTCTCAGCCCGATCGGTTTAAAATTGACAGTTTCATATAAACTTTCATCCCCTATTTTATACCTTTGGGGATAGAATTAATCAAAATCCTTTCTTAGCGGATGCCTACGTCATAACATCTACCTGCATGCCAAATTTCAGCCCGATCCGTCCAGTGGTTTGGGCTGTGCGTTGATAGATCACTATGTCAGTCACCTTTGAGTTATATATATATATATAGATTTTGTGCCTACAATTGTAATATTTTGTTTAACACTCATTTACGTTTTATTAACGGCATTCTCCCATTAGCCTCTGCAGATAACATAGATTTATGAATGTAAAGGTAGTCCACGTTCGAACTCAGCGTCAAATTAAGGAATTAAAGAATTTATTTAAACCAAAAACAAAGTTATAACAATGACATGTTAAACTTAAACAACTACGTTAGTTTATAAAATCTGTGTTGTAGTTATTTGCGCTCATCTCCAGAGCATTGTATACATTTGAAATAGAAACTAAATAAAGATACGCGTTGCGATTATAATAAGCCATGTAGCACACTATCCAATAAATTTAGTAGTACAATATTCTACCTACATACTACAATAAACATATATTATGTGGCGACACCTCATCACATCATATATAAAGCTACAGTGGTGAGGTGATAACCACCGCGCTACGGTTCTTTACTACCCACCCTAGCATCGGGTGTACATGTAATATACATGTAAACATTCTCGAATCACTCTATCTATTGCTAAAAACTGCATCAAAGTTTAAAAGATCAAAGCGAACAGACTGCGGAAGCGATTTCATTTTATACTATGTAAAGATTGTATATACAAAGGAAGAAAAACAGTGATTCGATAAATCTAAACTACATGGGCGAGCTGAACTCTAAAAAGATATTTTTCCAGCAAACAAACGAACAAAAACAAAGAACTACAACTACAGCCATACATACTTGAACGAAAGAAAAAGGAGACGTCGAGATATTGTTGTATATAATAATAATTATAACAAGGAATAGACATACATAAATATGTTTAAAGTGTTGACTGTTCGATGACCAATTCTTGTATCATCGACAGCCGAACAATCAACACTAGGCTTCCAAGCTATATCCGAACTCTATTCAGTGCCTGATGATGCCTCTTTCAAAGACTAAACACGTCTCGTAATATTAACAAAAATGTAATAATTTATAAGGAGAATAACTGTAACTACTTAAATTGGTGTCAATAAAATATATTATTATTATTATTATTATTAATATGGGTGTAGATTCAATAACGAAAGGAATTTGATAACCAATACAGAAGATCGTAACGATAGTCAAGTTTTCGCACTAAATATAAGTGTTCCCACACATGCTAATGGTAGTGGAATTAAACAAAATAGTAACACTAGACCGATTTCAGACATAGCTAATGTTATAAGGAGTGACTTAGATTACGATTACATAAAAAAAAATTCCACGCGGACGATGTCGAAGGTAACAGCTAGTTACATTAGTATTGATTACCATAAAGTATTTTAATGGTAAATGGTCACACATTCCATACCTTTTAATGCCAAATCGAACCACGTGTGTTTTACGTATGAAATCAAAGCTTAATAATAGAAATGTTCTCAAAGCACGCTATTAATAATGTAACCTATAGAAAATAATATTAAAGGCCTTGACATTACTTTTATGTTGCCGGTTTAGGTTGCCGAAGACCAGGCAGACGCCGCACTTCCTGGTTAAAAAACCTCAGGCAGTGGTTTGGGATGAGCACCAGGTCCCTTTTCAGGACCGCCGCGGACAAAGTAAAGATCGCCATAATGATCGCCAACCTCCGATAGGAGATGGCACCTAAAGAAGAATTACTTTTATACTAATACAAGCAACCTGTCCCAGTTTCGGATGGATGCATTGCAAATTTTTGATTTTCTCTCTCTGCCCAACCCATGTTCCCAGTTTATCTAGAGACAGATCTGCCTGTACATCTGCGCCAGATAAAACTCTGTTCTGGGTTGTCTGAGTAGTAAGGTTGTCTTGGTCCATCTGCTTCGTAATATTGGTCGAGTTTGGTATCCTATGTATCTTCTTAACCACATAGTCGTCTTTGCGTCTTTGGATATGGCCATGCCAGCGTAAGCGACTTTCTCTCACTTTTTCCACGATAAGAGCTACTTTGAAAGAATTTTTAATATGCTCGTTGCGGACTTTATTGGGATTCTAAATTGTGTAACATTAATAGATGTTTTTGAGTAAGGTCTTCTACGAGACATTGTTTGTGGGAAAATTTATGGGACGTATTGTATAGACGCTAGTATGATTGTTACCCCTTTTTCAAAATCAAAATCAAAATATCTTTATTCATGTAGGTCTATTACAGACTTCTGATGTCAAATCTACCGTCAGTTCGGAATGCTTTTGAGCAGAGAAGGACTTACAAGAAACTCTTATTCTTTTTAAATGAGATTGTACATTAAAAATACAGATTGATTTTTAAATTTAAATTTGGGAGAATAATTCTTTGGGAGGATAAAATGATCACCAGCATATGCTATATTGCAATTTGCCAAGAAACTTTTATTTTTTTCAAATCATCATGTACATGTTTACAAAAATACAGCTTTTTAAATTCAATTTAGGGAGAATAAAGAGACCATCAGCATATGCTAATGCAAATTTTGTCAAAAGGAAATATTGTAATCAACATCCGTAACCTGAATAGACTAGTCCCCACAAGCAGATATTCATCGAATAGATTGTCAATCTGTCTTTCCAAGTTATATAAAATCTTGACACATACTTAAAACTAATTTTAAATAGCACGTTAACATCAGCATGCAATAACCTCGTACTATTTTCGTGAATGATCATGCAACATTATAAACTGTTATATTTATTGATGCACAAACACAACAAACAAACCAGCTGGTTCATTATAACGATTCTCTATTGTACCATTTTGTTTTCATCATTATCAGCCGACATAAAGTCCTTGCTCTTCTTAATTTGGTCATTTATTGTTTTCATTTTATGGTATTCCTCATCTCGTGTCAAAAAAAGCAACAAAATTATAAGATTAAAATCGAGGTCAAAATCAAATTTAAATCTAGAGTTAAAATATTATGAGTCTGGGATAAGACAACACATACAAAATGATTTCTAATCGAGGAAGACTTTGTAAAAAGTATAAAATATTATGAGTTTGGGATAAGATAAGATACAATATTAGTTCTGACCGAGGAAGACTTTCTAAACAGTATTATTAATTTGAGATTTTGTTTAAATCAATTGAGAGTTGCAATTACTTTTTACCGAGGAAGACTTTGTAAAATATGGGTAACAGTCTCACCTATTTCTTCTGCCAAGCATATTGCTTTGTGTTTCGGTTGAAGGGTGAGATATGGCAGTGAATTTACATTATATGGAAGCATGATAGACCTTATTAGACCTCAGGAATAGCCTCGCTTGTGTATAGTATCACAGGCGTTTCTTTATAAAGTGATGTCTGGTATGCTGTTTATGTGTATAGACTACGGTTATCTCTGGTGGTACGGCAGCTAATTTGCCATTCCAGTAATGTAAAGCAAGGTAAATTATGATTCAACATCAAATATAACATGGTTCATACCTAAACGTAAATAATCTGTTTTAAACGAGAATTGCTACCAAATACCATATGTAATTAAGCTCCAAACCATTTTTGATGAATATATGTACTGTTATGATATACATTCTTATTTTATTGTACACTCATGTCATTAGCATTTATGTTATGGATGAACACTCTTGAAATTCTGCAGTTGATAAGTACACCCAACATACACCTATCACCCTTCACAGTTGCCCCGCCAGCGTATACTGTCAGCGCAAGCGAATCCAACATTCCATATTCAACTATTAAATAATATGTTAATTCCACCAGATTCCCCCAAAGCACCAGTACAACACCAAAGCCTCCCGCCCGAGCCCATCGAAACCATTCCAAAGAAGATAAAACTGAATCTTCCAAGGACAGCAAGGAAGGAACACCAGACACAGACAAAGAACCTAAAAAACCTACAATAGGTTCCCGGTTAATGGGGAAATGTAAGAAATGCTGTGTAAAAGGAGAAAGCGATGTTGAAACAGATACTGAAGCTCCAGCAGAGAAAAAAGGAACAATGAGCAGACTTAACTGTTGTAAAAAGAAAGACGAAGAAGATAAAGATGCGAATATTGCAAAAGCAGCAGATAAGGTATGTTTATACTAAAGTTTAAACATGTTTTAGAATAGTAATAGGGATGGATTAATTAATTAAACAGAGTAAGCACGGTACGATACGAATACGATACGGACCGTGTACGCCCCACACGGTCCGTATCGTCTATAGTTAATGAATCGAATTTAGACCATTAGGCCAACACTAGTAATTATAATTTCAGTAAAATTCATATCATGATATATTTTGAAGCAGGCGGCAACGATCCAATTTGAGAGCGAGACGAAACACAAGCGGAAGTTGCGTGACGTTCTGTGCGGATGCTGCGGACGAAGACGGCGAGTCAGCGACGTGTCTGAAGTTGCTGCGAGGAACGTGGCGGAGATGGCAGCGTCACCACATGTGGTCAACACCGGCTGCTGCGGGAAGAAACGGCCCGAGATCGAGAGAAGAGACAGCATACTGAGTGACAGACCACCAGCCAAGTAAGTTGACGTTCATTTACTTGGCCGAGATGGCGGCGTCACCACACGTGGTCAACACCGGCTGCTGCGGGAAGAAACGGCCCGAGATCGAGAGAAGAGACAGCATACTGAGTGACAGACCACCAGCCAAGTAAGTTGACGTTCTTTTACTTGGCCGAGATGGCGGCGTCACCACACGTGGTCAACACCGGCTGCTGCGGGAAGAAACGGCCCGAGATCGAGAGAAGAGACAGCATACTGAGTGACAGACCACCAGCCAAGTAAGTTAACGTTCTTTTACTTAGCAGAAGAAACGGCCCGAGATCGAGAGAAGTGACAGCATACTGAGTGATAGATTACCAGCGAAGTAAGTTGACGTTCTTTTACTTAGCAGAAGAAACGGCCCGAGATCGAGAGAAGTGACAGCATACTGAGTGACAGACCACTCGCCAAGTAACTTGACGGCGAAGAACGTGGCTGTGACAATTTTTTAATTTTTTTTTATTGATATAAGTACATACAGCATATAGCAATAGACCCAATACTGACCATCATTAACAATCCCCTCCTCCACTCAAATTGTTATGTCAAAGTCTGTACAAGTATGACCAAGTCTGTCCATAATATCTATAAATGTACAGACGAACAAACAAAAACTTTTTTTTATTTTTTTATTTCTGTATTGCTCATTATAAGTATATATGATTTTTTTTCCAGTTGTTGCACACGCATGTGTACTTGGATGAGTGGTGCGTGCCGCCGACACTCCGAACAGTCATCCAGCAGGCGCACCAGCTTGTTCTCCAAGAACAAGAGTCTTTCACCCACCCTGCCGCCTGAGGTAAGAATAAAAACTACTTAGTCTTACATGCAGTAGACGACTACTACAACTTTGATAATACGAGTAGTAGTTAATGACAACTACTACTCGTATTATCAAAGTTGTAGTGAACGTAACACTTGATGTGATCATATATATTTGAGAGCGTTTAAAAGCATCAAACTATGGACATAGTTTTCCTTAAACAAAGAAGAGGTAAAATATTTTTGGCAGCCTTTTATTTGCACTCAAATCAAATCTCATCTAATCACACACAGATTCTTATGACATGTCGAATCTGTCAGTTCGGTATGCTTTCGATCTAGAAAAAAACAGACAAGAAACTCAGCTCTTATTCTTTTCAAATTAATTTGTACACGTTTATAAAAACACTGGTCCATTCCTCCCTCATTCAATTATCATATATTCATCCTCCTCAGAAAACTTGAGAAGTAATTAATTTATTAATCTTTCAAATAAAAAAAAAATGCGTAAAGTAAAAAGCAAATTAATTAATTGACTAAAATGTTTTACTATTCAACCATTTGACGATTTAATTAAACGTTAAGTTAGACGTTTGACGTAAATATAAATACAAAGTCACTATGACTGTTTACTTGTTTTAGACTTAGATACTAATTCTAAGTTTTCTACGGTACAATTAAATTTGCGTGAGTCACTAGAAATATGACTTTGTAATTACTCCTTGCGGCGGAATGACGGTCGGTTGGCGTGACGCTGACAACCAAAAATGACGCCCTTTGTTCATTACGAATTTGACTAATATT
The DNA here is from genome assembly GCF_030625045.1 of Achroia grisella. Taxonomy (NCBI): domain Eukaryota; kingdom Metazoa; phylum Arthropoda; class Insecta; order Lepidoptera; family Pyralidae; genus Achroia; species Achroia grisella. The sequence goes on along the minus strand of NW_026712811.1, from coordinate 1,751 downwards.
ATGAACGCAGAAGTATGTGAGTGTGGATGAGTGTGGATGGATGGATGTTTCACGTAGAAACTACTGAATCGATTTTAAATAAATTTTACAATAATAATAATAATAATAATCTCAAGACAATTCACACAGCGCCATCTAGACCCAAGTTAAGCTATCTAAAGCTTGTGTTATGGGTACTAGATAACTGATACAAATACATAGCTATACATATTTTTTCGTAAATACATACATATTATACACAGCAAACACCCAGACCGACACAAACAATCATACTCATGAATACAAATGTTTGTGCCGTGCGAGGAATCGAACCCGCGACCATCGGACGTAAAGCGGTGTGCTAAACCACTAGACCACCGAGGTCGTCAAATAATTGCAAATTATATAGCTTATGCGTTAGAATAACACAGCCTATGAATTTCACGCTTGTAAAACCGCGAGCGCAACTACGAGTATAGTCGCGAGCAACCAAATCGACTCAAGCTCCACCTCTGCATTCAAACATTGATTTAAGTCAAAGTATACAACATTTTAATATAAATTATATGTCAATTGAAAGCTTGAAACTTCAGTTTTTATGAGACGTCATCATTATTAATATCATATATGCAGTTATTTATTAAATCTAAGTATGTAGCTTCTGAGGAATTGTTCGGATTAATACCAGCTGCGGAGTTTCACCACCGTACCACCCGCCAGAAACTGAAATACCATCCTGATCATCTGGATGAATGGCGGTCTTCCACAGTACGGTTTTCTAAAAACTTTTTGCCTCGCACAACCAACCACATTATGGAATCACCTTCCAGCAATGGTATTTCCGAACCGATACGATATTGAAACCTTCAAGAAAAGAGCTTATTCCTTTTTAAAAGGCCGACAACGTACTTGCAATTCCCCTGATGTTGCGGGTGCTCATGGGTGGCGGTAATCACTTACCATCAGGTGAGCCGTATGCTAGTATATCCCCTATGTTATAAAAATAAAAAATCTAGCTTTTGACATTTTTTTGTTTGCACCAGTTCTTACCCACTCAGTACCACATATCCCACTGTTTTAGGTTGACTGGAAGAGATCTCTTCTAATGATAAGTCCACCTTTGCTCACATTGTCTCTAAATCATAATATCTTTGTATTAAAGTATTATGTATAATCTATAATCTGTGCAATAAAGAATATATAAAAAATAACATTTACTCAAATGTATTATCTGTGCAATAAAGAATATATAAAAAATAACATTTACTCAAAAGAGATTCCCAAAAATTTCTTGTTCATTCTACTTGTGATGGATCTACGTTCCGAATGAGTGATAGAATAAAAAAATATGACTATTCAAAAGTGCTTGTAATGTATTTATTTGAATAAAGATTATTTCTATTTATCATATGCATATACATTGTACTAAACGAGCGAAATTAATTTGCAAAATGACGTCATCTATTATTGAAATTAATATAATAAAAACGACACATTATCATAAACATTCGAGTAAGTACTGACACGCAAACTACATACCTACATACATAATTATAAGGTGGCAATTAAAGTAGCAAATTGTACATGCGTGAAAATTATATGGAATTTAATTATTATTAATGTATGTTGATCTATATTTAACTTGCTGTAATGTACTAAAAAATTCAAAATACCTCAGTACTTATAAATCGTATTTAGAACAAAGTAGTTTATCCATATATACGTACTAGCTGTGCCTGCGACATCGTCTTATTTTTCTAAAATAAAATTAA